>NW_027180379.1:0-260000 GCF_040956055.1 Brachionichthys hirsutus | reverse complement strand
ACTTAATACTGCAACCCAAAATGCACAGAAGTCCAGCAGCTTGTTTAAAGTTGTCTTCCATGGTGCGGGGAGTGAGTTAACAATATAGTTTCATTCCCTGTATCACAGGTGGACCTCGGCGTACCGAAGATGGTGCGTGGCATTATTACCCAGGGTGCTCGAGGGCTGGAGGGCAGCACCAGCGCTGAGAACAGAGCGTTTGTCAGGAAGTACAAACTGGCTCACAGCTTAAGTGGTAAAGACTGGACTTACATCATCGACAGCAAGACTGGATTTGCTAAGGTAAAGGAAGGAGCATGCACACACATACACACACACACACACACACACACATACACACACACATACACACACACATATACCTGTATATATTCTGTCTGACACTTACATGTATGCAGTATATGCACTCTCCATTCTCTAATTGTCATTGCCAATTGTTCCCAATTTATAGTTTATTTATAACCCTTTTTCTCCCAAACCTTCTATGTTCTTCTTCTCTTTCTTCCCCTCTTTCCCTCTCTCCCGCACCCTTTTACTTTTACAGAAAAAAAAACCTTTTATTTCAGCCTCAGCTCTGATAATAACTCAGTTTAATCACCTCACTCCTCACTTTCTCTGCTACTGTCTTTCTCTGTCTAGGTCCTCTCTACTCCCTCTCTCTCTCTCTCTCTGTGTGTGTGCTTTCCCTGTGTCTCGCTCATTCATTCATCATATATTTGTCTCTCATGGGCGTTAATTAAAAATGCTTTTCCTGTATCAGCCCTCAGTGCTGGCAGTGTTAACACACTGTGAGACAGCACCCTTTAAACGTTGTTCTCCATTGTGAGACGCCAGCTTAAAACGTTTTAATAGCACTACTGAGTGTCTTGATGCTGGAGCCCTTTTCTGTCTCATCTGCCTGTCTTTTTAAATGAGCATCTCAGGAAATTCATCACACATTTGTTTTAATTTCAGAAATGGGGAAGGCATAAGATACATTTCAATTAATGAAACCAATATTTGAGCCCCCATTTCGAAGCGACAGCAAAGTCTAGTCAGTTTTTGGCTCATAAGGAATCTTGTGTTTTGCCCGAGGCTGCTGTGAGCCGCCTCAAATAATTTCTTGAAAATCAAAGGAAACACAGTGTCTGTTGTTGTGACACATGCCTCGCTGTGCTTGGAAACAGTTCTGATTAGCAGCGTTTTATGACTTTCGGAGAGACAGGCTCCCCATTTTGCTGTTGTTTTTCAATGAGACATGAATGGCGAAATGACAAATTTAACCAGCGCTGCAGCGTTTACATCTTCCCAGTCGTGTCATGATAGTCATCCTCCATGCTGTCTTTACCACAGAACAATGTACCAGCTCACGTACCGTGATAGATGTCACATACTGCATATCAAACTAGCATTGGAGTAAATCATATCACTCATCGTTTTCTATCTTCGACACGTCTCAGGCAGCTTTGGCTTTAAGACAAGCGATAATACTCGTGACGCATTTTCCTCTTGCAGGATCTTATTGTACTGAGCTACAGTCAAAGAAGCAGCTGTCATCAGTGAAGCAGACAGAACTGCCATATTAAGTGCCGCGATTGTCTTGGAAATATCATTTATACTGCTGACGAAATGATTTTTATGTCCTCTGTTGTCGTATTCAAAGATGAAATATTCTCTAAACTAAACATCAACCTCTGCTCACAGATTTTCGAGGGAAACGGCCACTACGATACCCCAGAGGTGCGGCGGTTCGACGAGATAGTGACCCAGTACATCAGAGTCTTTCCAGAGAGGTGGTCCCCGGCCGGGATCGGCATGAGGATGGAGGTCCTGGGCTGCGACCTCCCCGGTAAGAGCACATGTGTTCATGTGTAAGATAATAGAAATGTAGAAATGTAGCATGCATATAAAACACTGTCACTGTTTTTATAGGCTGAAGAAAAATACTGAATATACAGAGCCCCCTTTTGTCTACCACCACATAAATTACGACACAGCCTTGATTTATTTAACCAGAAAGTTTTTTACCGAATGATATAAACGTACACACATTAATAAACTCAGTGATTTCATTCACGCATACATACACATATTGTCTCTGAAATATGTAAGAGCGTGTTTAGTGTGTGTGTGTAAATTGCACAGACATGCATTTGAGTTTGTGCATGTAGTCATTTAATTAAAGGACATTCTGCATGTAGCTCAGATTAATCATCTGGCTCTATAAGAGCATGTCTGGACAGGGATTAAAGTGACTGGGTCGTGGGACTTTTACTAATAATGGCCAGCTGTGTATTTATATTGTGTTCACAATCTATCATGTTACAACATGTTGCTCAAGTAAAGTAAAGTAAAGGATTATGTACAGCGTTTTGCAAAAATGTAGTGTTCTCAATATGTTCCAATTTATATATCTTTTATTCCTGTGTTAATATTTTCATTTAGGATAAAGAGTGATAAAGGCACACCGTTAGTCAACGTGTTCATTGAACAGCATTTTTTGCAGTGTGCTGCTGTATCTACCCAAATACTTTATTTAATGAAACCAATAAGGACCTGCTGCAGTGACAACAGTCCTTCTAGAGGTCTACTCTACTCTACTCTACTGTCCCTTACTGTATTTGTCATCAGATCTAGTTGTAACATGTGCGAGGTGAAAACGAGAGAGAGAGAGAGAGAGAGAGAGAGATCCAAAGGGATCCATGTACCCTAGATGTGTCAGGACAAGCCAAGAGCTTTGTGATGATAAGGAGAAAAGAGACAGCCTCCACTGCGAGCGCAGGTTTTATCAGGTTGCCATGACTACAAAAATTTGGATCCTGGTGTAACAGATGTATGATGTGGATAATAGGTCTAGGTTAAAGCCGGGGAATGGCGTTACTTTATAAGACAAGTGAGCATCGGTGGTGGATCATCTATTAAAATAGACTGAGCAGAAATAGATAGTATAAACTGAATAATGGAACTTTCTTATAAAGTTTTCTCCAATTAAACATAGTGGTTTGAGATTTTGCTCTAATTTAGCTACTCCCCCAGGTAACAAAATCCTTAATGAGAGCACAAATGAGTGGTTCATTTTGCTGGAAACTTTCATTTTGAGATCCCGATGACTGGGAGAGAGAGGATAGTGTAAAATATGCATGCTGTGCTACAGAAACCCTCGGGCACAACAACAGCACCAGTGAAACATGAGATTAAAAATATTAGCATGACATACAGCTCTGATGTTTTCAGCTCTGATCATGAATGGCAGCATTAGATTTCTTTAGAATGGGATGAATCCTGATATGTCCCATATGGCAGCACCAGCAGCGCTTTCTCCAGTCTACACCCATTGCCCATTATTGCATTTAATGGCATCATGCACATCATGTCTGCAAGCCACCGTCTCCACGCTGGATCTCATTGTGGATCAACCTCCTGGCAGAATTTGCACAGTTTCAGATATTGTCTGGTCGTCTGTGTCTGCGTGCCAGATGTTTGCCTCCTGGACGTAATCCGTGTATTAGGCGTGATAGCAGTTTGTTCCCACTTCGCCTGATCACCACAGCAACCGCTCCGTCTACCATTCTACAGACCCCACGCAACCGCACAACACAAAGAGTCCACATCTAAGACATAGATTCAGATAATCACTGTCCTTTTCCTGGTGCTTTAAATTAATAGATGAGTGTGTTCACACTTGTATTTGTGTGTAGGTGTGCATGTGTATATGTGTATGTGTGCGATGGGTTGTAATGAGAAATAAAACATTCAGTTCCAAAACAGCAGTTTACACATAAGTCACAAGCACATGGAATGACACAACTCTAGCGACCCCCCGCCCCCACACACACACACACACACACACACATAAGGTTTCAGATTGGAGGCATTACAGTACTGGCGCCTCCTCTTTTTCAGCAAGAAGGATGTGTCAATTACAAACCTCGTATCAAATGTGCACAACGTTTATGAAATTGCTTTTTTCATCATTGCCTCTGTTTTATTCAGCCTTCTTATTTTAATGATGAGTATCAACATGGCTTCAGGGCCTTTAAAGACTTTCTTAACATACAATCACACACAAAAAAAACCCAATCACAAGGTGCGTTTACATGGACACAATTTCTTTAATCCGATCAGAGTTCAGAGTAAAATTGTGATCGGATGCACTGTGTTCATGGACCCTAAAAATATTGATCCGAATAGGATTTGCCTGTTCATGCATCACACTTTCGATCGGAGTACATTTTTTTGACATGCGCAATTTTACCAAATACACCGGAAATAGTAGTAGAAGAAGCCGTAGCGACTTCCGTTGTAAACAAATCATCGCTCTTCCAAATGGAGCTTCACTGTGTCCTCCAGACCGCACTTTTATTTTTGATAGTGTCGATGTTAAAGCATCGTAGGACACCCATCAACGTGTTTGTCGCAGACATCGAACAATTATACCTCCCGTTCGCCGTGTCTTTTGCTCGCTCGGCTTAAACTAGCTTCCGGGAATCGCAGCAGCGCGTGTAGCTGACGTCACAGACATGCGCTAAGGGCGGTTTGTACCGATACTTCGGAATTAAGTGTTTTCATCTGCCCCGATCGGATCACAAACCGGTATAAACCACCCCTCTCGATCGGGATAGAATTGTGATCGGATCGAGCTAGATTGGGTCAGACTATTCCGATTTGGGTGTGTACATGAAGCATTTTTATTCCGATCAGGAGTTTAATCTGATTACATGTGTCCATGTAAACGCACCTACAGATTCAGGCTTTTATTGAGGACACACTAAGGCAGTTTGCCATCTCAGTACGGCACCAATTCATTCTGACAAATTGACACAGACATTAGGTGCTTTGCTCGTGTTTTAACGGCTGGGGTCTAAAATAATCGTTGCTCTTTCTCTTTCATTCCACACCTAGTTATGGCAGGTAGGCACACACATTCACACCACTTGTTTGGCATGGAGAAAAACAATTGTTCGTAGTCGTTAAAATATATCCGTAGGTTGTCGTCTCCGTTAAAACGGGCAGCAATATTGAAGGCATATTTATGGAAAGCTATTTATTCTCGTGTGCCTCAGACCGCTGATAACATTTTTGTCTTTAATCATCTGTTGCTGCTTTTTGGATCGTGTTCACTTGCAGCAAAACAGCCTCTGGACTGCCAACCAGATTCAGACATTATTAGATTATGCTTTTACCTCCAAGAAAACCACAATGATTATCCACTGCATTTGGCTACTACGTAATTCATGGATAATGGGTTGTGTAAAATGTGTGAGAGTGATGTTGGATCAGCTATTAAAAAAAAAACAAAAAAGCGAAATAGAATCGTTCACTGACTGATGGAAATAACTCAAGAAGTAGGATCGTCCTAGAAAAGAGGTGAAGCAGTTAGAATATGATGATTAACTGAGCCCAATCAGGAGTACTTTCTATTATTATATTTTAGCATTAGTAGTAGTATTGGATACGTACTTATCACACTGGTCTAAAACAGGAAACTGACGTTCTAAATGTTCCTTAAGGCGTGTTGGGAGTTTTTTCGGACATCAGCAGTGGTTTCTGAGACACAGCACTGGGCCACTTGCGTGATGATGGACCCACTTGCCCACCACTGCAGAGGGGTGCAGTATTTGGCAGCTCTACCTCTGACTTACTCAGTCGCTCCAACCAGCATTAAACTGGCAGCGGGACGAATTCTCATTGTCAAGTGTCTGAATAGTCAAGCGTACAGCCTCAGAAGTTATTTTAAACTATATGCAATCATTCTCCATCCACTTTGGGGGGGGGGGGGTAACCCTTTTTGCTCCATTCTTGTCCTGTTTGAGACGTCTCAGATGGCAGCACTTCAGATTAGGCGCCGGTGTGCTGCCGGTGCATGCGTGTGTTTACATGTGACTGTGTGCAGAAAAGCCTGTGCTTCTCCAATCTAAATATTTAGCTTTGGCTCACCACCTTCTTGCTATGCCTGTCTCCTTTTGTCTGCCTCTTTATCCATCTAGTTTTCATCCATCCATCCCTTTTTTTTTGTGTGTGTGGCAATTGCAAAAATTCAACTGCGTGGTCATACCTCAGCGGTTGTTTCCTCCCGGCACTGACCTTGAAGGCGCAGCTACTGATACGGCTTTTGTAAATAGTTTAAAACACGTCCTAACTTAAAGCTGCTCGGTGATGCAGAAAGTCGTCATGTCTTTCTCCGGCACAGTTAACGTCTGCTTGAGTTCCACTTTCACTTTCTTTGTCGTTGGCTGCTGTTCGCTGATCATTAGCCATTTCATTGCCAGCAGCCTCTTTTTACTCAGCACTCAGCTTCACGCTCAAGGCCACTATTACAATCAGATACCTTATGGTGTTTTGTTGCACAGTCAGCTGAAGAGCAATTCACTGTCTGTTTCCTGACATAAAGAGCTTCTTTGCTTCTTAAATCCTAACTGTATCTGCATTTTTTATTTTGTTTTATTTTATAAACTACTCTTTAAGCTCTATTATTTGTGGCATTTTAACTACAGTCACATGGCTGCTCTCACTTTGCACCGGGCTACAGACGCCTCCTTCGTTGTCGACCATACATAAAAATTGTGGTCCAGTGCGGCACTTATTGTAAAACCAGATATTGCTGGTAGCCTGCAGTATGGTTAGCTAATTGGGCTTTTAGTCTGAAAATAGTTTCCTGCTGTAAAGAATTCATTTTCCCACCCACTCATCTACAGAGGGAGTCCTGATTAGAGCAGCACTTTAGGGTAGGTACAACTAAACCTGCACTTTTGTGCAGCTGTCTGATTTGCCGTTTTAGCACACTGGATGATTTCCATCTGAATGCAATCATGCTTTCAACCCTTCAATCATCTTTAGACACACTTTTGCCATATTTCTTTCCACCTAGCACACATTTTCATTGTTGCTGGTCATTTTAAGATTAACACATAAAAATGTCAGCCCAGTTTTAATGTATGCAGTGCTGTACTGCCCAGAGCTGCTAGGTGGGTATTTACTCGTATAGTATATATATATACCTAGAGCATAAAGGTTAGACCGTTATGTCATAGTTAATAGTTGATAATTGTGAGTGGAGTTTCCTGTTATAAAGAAGATATTTGTTCAGAAACAGTCTGCAAGTCATCACACACACACAAACACACACACACACCCACACACACACACTACTGTGTCTACTGATTATTTAGGCTGACAGAGGTAGATTTATACCCATAGCTCTTTCCATAATTGAACAGTTTTCGTCTTTCTGTTTCCGCCTCACCCTGCTCAGTCAGCAGCTTTACGATGAGCCCTCGAGCTTGTGTGACAGTGTGTGTGTGTGTGTGTGTGTGTTTGGCAAATCGAACCAAACACCCTGCAGTTTCTCCGTCTGAGGTGTGTGTGTGTGTGTGTGTGTGTGAGAAAGAGACAGAGAAAAAGAAAGTCATGGCAGGAAGCTGTAACTCAGTTGTATTCAGGATGACCCATCTGCAGGATGAAGATGTGAAGGATTGTGTTTCTCACATCCCTGTTTGAATTCTTATGTTTAAAACATCCATCTCAAGCAAGCGACTAAACACGCTGCACCTGTGCGTCGGTCAAATTCAGTTCAACAGGTAAAAGGAAAAGCTCCTGCAAAAGTTTTCAAATGCAACTCTGAGTGCATTTGGTTTTAAAGACGTTGATTAGAAGAAGCTACAGAGCGGGTCGGGAAGGATGGAATTCAAATTGGGCTTGGTGGATGAGGAAGAGGAGGAAAAGAGCAAGAATTAGCAGGAGAGGTTACAGCAGACAGCGCAAAATTGGATTGGACAAGTGGAGTGGAGATGGAGGCTGTGTGTGGTCACTAATTAAGAAAGTGGTGATGAGAAGTGGAAAGGGTCAAGCTCCCATTGCTATTTCTCTTCTCTCATCTCTCTTCATCTATATCTGTGCTCCTCTGTCCCTCTCTCATCTCAGTTTCTCCCTCTCTCCGTTGCCATACGGGGGGCTAATTACAGTGGTAAAGGGCACCAAATTAAAACAGCTTAATGTCAGCAGCTGGGAGCTACTTATCTAATGCTAATATCTAATTCTGTGCCTGTGTGTGTGTGTGTGTGTGTGTGTGTGAGGACACTCTGCTAAAGCTTACATAATAATGCTGCATATCTTCCCTGTGAGTAGACTGCTTTAACTCAATAAACTTAAATTATGCACACACAATGCATAATAGAGATGCAGGGAAAACAACACTATTAGCAAAGTCTGGAAAAGGGTTAAGAGTTCACAGTAAACAAGTCAGATGCTTATAGATCACCGGAGTCATGGAAACATCCAGGACAACCAAACGAGTGGTAAATCAACAGTGGTCTCACATTTACCCTGCTGGTTAGAAGTGACATGGAAAAACGGCGGACAGAGTTACAAGCACAGAGGGAAGTGTTGAAATGTTGAGCGGATGACTGGCGGCTCACTGAAGAGGAGGAGAGGAAAGTCGGCACAGTCCTAACCGGAGAGGGAGAAAGAAGATCTGTGCCAGCCGAACTGAAAACACCAGTGGATTTCAGAATGCACCTCACGGAGAGACGACCGGAACAGCATGAGAAAGAGTAATGGAATAAAAAAACTGCGGTTGCGGTAAAACAGAAACAACATAATATATGGTCTCACTTCTATAACGGAGCGAAAATGAGAGATGGGGCTGTGTGTGTCTGGGGAGAGAGAGAGAGAGAGAGAGAGATTTTCTGGTTTTGCAAAGTGGGACTGCAACTGGTCAGATTTATTGTGTCAAATGAAGAAGAGATGATGGAAACATGACGTCGCACTGCTGAGCCAAACGATAGATGACTAGCGAAGTGAAAAATGAAAACCAGACCGTATAACGAATGTCGGAGAAGACGAGAGAGAGAAAAGTTTCCAGGAATAATTTGGCAAGAGGCTTGCGGCGTTCGCCTTATTCCCCACGAGCCAGACAATCTCCCATTCCCTTACGTCAACACGCCGACTCGCTAACGCCAGCGTGTCAGAGGGAGCTGATGGAAGAATTCAGGGCCCTTTCAAGGAATCCCAACCAGCAGTAGAGGACTGCTTATTAGGACCAGAAGGTCTTGGAGTTCCACTGACATACCACACCGCTGACATTTGCGTGTGCCGCTGTTTGATCTGTCATGTGCTCGTCACATGCTGCTGTTTACCAAGGTCAGCTCCGGTGTAGCATCTATCAACATATCCTTATAGGTGTGTGTGCGTGTGTGTGTGTGTGTGCCAACCTGCAGTGGGTGAACCAGTGTGGTGTTCTTCTTAGTGCCAGCTCACTCTCTGACTGCCTGGATCACGACAAAGTCCTGGAGTATCATATCTGAATGCTGCTCAGATTGCGCTGAGGGTTGTTAGACATTAACCGTTTCCTAGGGAAGCAGCTGCAGAACAAATTGTGTATTTCATATATGTTTTTTTTGTCTTTATTTTCTCCTCCCATCAGCCAAAGTTCATCACACTTAAAGCGGATCCACTCGCTACAATATGTGCATTAGATATAAAGTGTGATTGTTCACGTTTTGCCATTCTGTATGACATTAATACAGAATGCTAAGCTAATTTATGGTTTATGACATGCTTTGTATTGATAGCTTCTGTACACTCAGCTCATTCTGTTATCTCATACTGTGACCTTCATGTTTCTGTTCCTGTTAGCAGAGTCCACCACCGTACCTGACACCGCCACCCCGACCCTGCCCCGAGAGGAACAGACGACTGCTGCAATGAGACCCGGTAAACACACAGACGCACAAACAGTTCAAGTGGTCTCCCACTCAGCATTCATTTTGTCTCTGTCTCTCATCCATGCACACACACACACACACACACACACACACACACACACACACACACGGCACTGTTAAGGTCAAACGCATGATGTCATTGTGCACCACCGAGCCTCTGGGCTTTAAAGTCTGTTTGATTCAGTAGTCCCACAGGAAGGTCTGTTTGAGTGAAAATAGGCTCTCACACCCAGAGATCTTACACACATACACACACACTTACTGGGAATATGATTTCACAGCAGCTTTACTGGGGTTAGAAACTTCATTTGGTTTCTATAACCAAAGACAATGACTGAACCATTTGAAGCCAAATGTATCATATTTGATACACTTGGCCTTTCAGGATTTTGAGACTTCTACTTCAGAAGTTTGATTTTTTTTTTTCTGAAAAAGCTGATGGATACAAGCCAACACATGCATCTGCAAGTTATATAAATTAGAGCACTTGTATAAAAATGTATGTGCATTTTCTTTTTGGACAAATTTGTCAGAAGGTTCCACGAAGACCTTATTTTCCAACGATTACTTCATGGTTCAGGCTTTAAAGGCTTAAACTGAATCCGTCATCAGAACAACTAAATGTGTGCTATAATGTTCATGTTACCCGTCTTAAATTTTATGCACTTATTACGTCTTCTCTTTCGATTTATAGCTACACTGCTTTCTTTGTCTGTTTTCATTTTATCCTCTCCACTAATTATCTGCATGAGTTGCTGTGATGTGATATTTCACAAGCTCTACTGCCAAAACATCTAAACACAATGCGGAAGAGCCAGTAGCCATTCCGACATTAAGCCTCATAAAAGGATGCTAAGCAGCTGACGAGATTTGTCAATTTGATACGGTGCTCAAAAGACAACTTGTTGCTCTGTTTGTTTTAAAGCGGACGAACTTTCAGATGATCTCTTCACCGGTTGTATGTTTCTTTCATGACCCGCAGCCACCACGCCGTCCCTGTCGGCTGTATGCGACTTTGAGCAGAGCTTGTGTGGCTGGTCGGCTGATCCCCAGTCAGGTGTGAGCTGGTCTCTGCACACAGCCAGCAGCAGCTCAACGGCCCACGGCTCGCACGGCACAAGGCAGGATCTGGCACTGGGATCAGACAGTGAGTGCTGACAGATGCTGATATGTGTCTTGTATTTTACATCAAACCTCTGCATCTAATCTCCCAAGAGTACTTTAAATCTTGAACAAAAAGTAAGAATCCAGAAAAGCATTTCAGGGCAGGTCTTATCCTCTGTTCGTTTAAACTCATTGCCCTCCATTCTCATCTTTCTGGTTGTTCCCCATTTCAAAAGAAAAACCCTGATCCCACCCATCCAACGGTACACAGAATACACACACACACACACACACACACACATATGAAGTCAAATAAAGAGGTAACCCCAAAAAAAGAAGTCTTCCACATTTCAGGCAAAATTTAACATTCACATTGAGATGTTTGACTTTCCTCAGCACTGAGATTTCTGTGGCTAATTAAGAGCGAAATGTTTGTCGTATAAAGGAACATCACAGATCCCAGTGCTCGGAGGAACTGCTGACAGCAATCATGATGCAAGTATTTCATTCTGATTTGCTAAAACTGTAAGACATCTTAATGGGAGGTCTAACAGTTTCCCTTGCACGAACCTAGTTTGTTACTTTATTATGTCTTTTCCTTTCAAGTTTCTTCTTTCATTTCCTATTATTTCTCTTATTTTTCCCATTATTTCTCTTATTTTTCCCATTATTTCAGTGTTTCATTCTCTCCACTAGCAGCATTAGCTTGAACCTTTCATGTGTTATAATTAGTGTACTTGTTTGCTCTTTCTTTTCTTCCTCTGTCTTAGTCAAAATGTATCTTTCACCAACAGGGCCTTTCTGCTCAACCCTCACAGTTCACCATTGCAGTCCTCCTTACAGCATATCATTTCCACCTCCTTTAACTCCATCACCTCCTCCTCTCCTCCCTGACCTCTCTCCCATTTCCCTCAGTGATGCTTCTTCTGCATCTTTCCATCTTCAATAAGACAGCAGGAGGATAACCATGTCTGCTTTATCCATGCCACACACACCTACACACACACACACACACACACGCACGCTACTTCATCCAAACAACTCATACATATCACCCAGAGGAGTCAGATAAGTCAAATGATGGCTTTGACAGAAGTGCTGCCTTAGCTCTTTAGCTCCCCTGAGTCTACACACACACACACACACAGTATATACATAAGGTGGGACTGGGCCAAGGCCAGAACACCCAAGAAGTGTGGGTTGGTTTGCACACACACACACACACACATGACCTTGCCATTCACCAAGGTTTCCTCCATATCTGTTGGAGCCATCCAGTTTCTGGCTGACTGAGCAGCTCCCGCGTGAACAGACAGGGCTGTGGCATAAGACAAAGCTCTTCATCGCACTAGGCTGCTGTGTGTGTGTGTGTGTGTGTGTGTTACGTGTGCTCTTGTCAGAGAGTGTGCAATAGGCAGTGGGGTCCCTGTCTACGCGCGAGACGTGAACATGACATTAAGTCTTGTTCTACACCAACATTAGCGTTGCACCCTGTCTGGAAGCTGTCTCCATATGCAAATCAGATTCCCAGTTCTTGTCGTTGAAAGCTCTTTTAGGGTTTTGGAAGAGAAAATCCAAGCTCATAAGGTATTCTTTTGATCTTAGATGGGGCAAGACAGAGATTCTATGCCCCGTGGAGGTTTTCATTGAACTACACTCTTCACACTGCTTGTTGTAGGAAGTGCTTTAGCTATTGATAAGGAGAAGAATGGAGGAGGAACGTTAAAAAGAGACCAAAAAAATTAAATAAAAAAACATCTGGTGGATAATGTTATTCAACAGGCGATAATTCAAACTATAAATTATTAAATAACTATTTCATCATGACCTGTTAACAATGTTAAATTGCTCCCAGGTGAAAGTGAGCATGAATTGTTGTTTGTCCAGATGTCAGCCAGGTGGATAAAAGGTTATGGATGATGGATGGGAGGACAATATCTTTAACACAATTTAAGCATGGCTTCATAACTGACTGGTCGAACAATCTGTTTGAACAATGGCTCTGTGAAATCGACCGCACTACATTTCAGGTGAATGTAAAAATCAGAGCCGAGTTATGGTAAATGTGTGGTTTTAGGGAGGGCAGCAGGGCTTAACATGTATTTGCATGTCATGAGTGCCAGCAGACTTATTACTTTAACAAACGGTAAACTAGTCCAGATGTGTATTGTTACGATAAGATACAACACAACTAGAAGTATTCCTTAATGATAATTAGCCAATTCTTGGATTTATTGTTTTCAAGAAAAGTTTGTTTGTTGTTGCGAGCATACGATCAAGCTGAAGAATATTGTGAATTTGCTCATATCATTGGCTAAATATGATAAATAAATGTGCAGGTGTTTTTCTGTATGCTATACTTTTGTTAAATATTGCAATTTCCTAACTCACTTTTTATTGTTTTATCTACTTTTGAAATGTGGACCTATATATACAGGTTTCTTATATTTATCAAAAATAACAATCTTTGTTCTGGTTCACAAAGTTGAGAAGCCAAAACGAGCCCTGAAAGTGAACAAAAATCAGAGGCAAAGTTAATTCCAATGAGGCGCGGTGCCTTTTCAAATTGTCATTGAAAAGAATGCATGACCATGAAGGCTGGAAAAGCCATTTCCTAGAATTATAATGCTTTTAGAAGAAACGTCCAGTCATACTCAAGTGTGGCTGTAAACAGGCGTGGACATTGTGATGTCACTAACAGTGCACTCCTTCTTGGCTCTGTTCACCGTTGCAGACCTGCAGTCTGTCTCCATTTAAACTTGTATTCAGCAAACATACAGTAAATGCAAATGAGAAGTGATGCAGTCAGACGCAAGGCACTCGCAGTTACACACACACACAATGACTGACAGATGAACTCACACACACACATTTTAACATAAATGAACACACATACACACACACACACTCCTCTCCCTCCATCGGCGCCAGTCCTACATCCCTGCTTGTTCCTCCCGTAGAGGGTTGTTAATTAATTCCCTCCGTTTGTAAGCCTCGCCAAGATCAAACACAGAGAGACAGAAAAACAAGGCAACTTTCTCTAACTGTACTTAATGAGCAACGGTAATTTGGATCCTCTTTATTGCCTTCAAGTGAAAAAAAGAGTTACCTCAACCCAAATCCATAATTCATTAAGTCTAATGTGCTGCAGGCTAGACGATAGATAGATAGATAGATAGATAGATAGATAGATAGATAGATCTGACACTCACTCCCTCACTCCGCTTTCTGTCCATCAGCACGGAGAGCAGCGAAAACAAGTGAATTAGATTACACACACACACACACACACACACACACACACACTACTGCAGGCAGACATGTGCAGAGGCATTGTGAGTGTATTGATGGCTGTGCTGACTAAGTAGCAGAAGCAGGGAGAGCAACAGAACGAGGTGTCAGCATTCAGAGTGATTAGGGCTGTTTAGCTGAGTTGTGTGTGTATGTGGTATCCATAACCATTAGCAGCCATGATGAAATGCCAGCCTCATTTGCGGTGAGGCCTCATACCACAGAATGATGGCGGTGGTAGCTGAAACTCCAGCCGAGTCCCTCCGCATTGTTACACAAGCGAGGAGAGACTCTGATGTCTTCTCAAATTATAAACTCCACTAAAGTGGAATGCATTATGGACGAATGGAATTCAAATAGAAGAGAAAAATCCATTTCTGTGAACTTTAAAATTACAGGCATTCATTCAAAGAGTGGCGATGAATCAGTTTAATGGCTAATAATGTTGCTTTTATTACAAGTCGTTCATATTAAATTCATCACCGACCTTTTAATAATGCATCATCTGCCATCCTTCTTTCGCTCCCCTTCCTTCCAGACTTCTCAGGGAACTACCTCCACCTGGATGCGGGCGCCCACACCCAGAGGAAGCGAGCCCGGCTGCTGAGCCCCGAGGTGGGCCCCGAGGAAGGCCCGCTCTGCCTCCTCTTCTACTACCAGCTCCAGGGAGAGGCACAGGGGAGCCTGAGGGTCCTGCTGAGGGAAAGTGACCAAGAGGAGACGCTGCTTTGGGCTCTTAAAGGAGACCAGGGGTCTCACTGGAGGGAAGGGCGCACCATCCTGCCCCAAAGCCCTAAGGAGTACCAGGTATGTTTTCCAGTTGACTGTAGTACTGGTGGTCTGTGACAAGTCTATGACTGATTCTAAGACTTATATCTGTATTTCTGTGACGGCTCATCTTTCGTTCTCTTCTTTTATCTCAAGGTGGTGTTTGAAGGTTTTTTTGATCACCCAACCAGAGGCCACATCAGAATAGATAACATCCACATGAGCAGCAGCGTCGAGCTGGAGCAGTGTGCTCGTAAGTCCCGCAACCAGTCTGTCCATTCATGTATGTCTCTCTCTCTTTCGTTCTCTCTCTCCATATCCCATCTTGTCTTCCATTCGGTCAGAGCTGTGACCAGGTTGTAGAGCGCCAAATTAAATCTCGCTTCGGATATAGTCGTGATATAGATATGGAAATGAAAAGAAATATCTATCCAAAAAGCCATGAGGAATAATCTCACCAGGTCTGAGGTTAACATCATATAGTTATAACATTATATATTTAAACTTAAACACCTAAATTATTTTCAACCACAATAAAATAATTGCAATGTCTCCAATTGGTCTTTTTGGTTTCGCAGAGCAGATGCTATGTTTTCATAAGTAAACGTATGTAGATCGGTTTATTCCACACATATCAGTTAACGTATCATGAGGAATAAATCATTTAAAAATAAAACACGGATTATTCCATCAGGGTTCTGCGATCAAGGTACAAAAAGGGAAATGAAGAATTAAACTTTGTTTAAATTTCTCTCTCACACTTCTACTAAATTTCATGGAAGTCCAGCATTACGTTTCTACAGTATCCTCAGAAAGGAAGCCCAATACTGTAAAGGACTTCACATCAATGGTATCAGCTTATTGCTGCTGTGTAGAACGTTGTCATGACTAATTTTGAGTTTTTCTGGTATTTGGGATGCTGCACTCTTTCCTCTGGATCAGGCTTGTTGTCTCAGATGCCGATTTTTCTTCACTAAATCTAAAAAAAATAAACGGATTCATGGGTTTGCATGCATGGTTGTCAGATGGTACAATGAGATTCCAATAGAAAAGACATCATCATAGGTCACAGACTTATTTACTGACTGGCAGAGAGGCTTTCATCCATGTTTCATGTTTTTATTGCTTATTTCTCCGTTTCTTCCATCATCTCTCTGCCTTTTCCTGCAGGTTTCTTATTGTGCTGCCATTCTGACTTGTTTTTCTTCCTAACCCCTCCCATCATATCCCCCCTCTCAGTTTCATAAGTGCTGTTATATCCTCTGGCAAATAATAAACAGCAGTACATTTCAGTCTTTGTTCCCATAACCCTTAACTTTTTTTTAACCGCTCCTCTATTTCCCTTCTATCCACCCTTTCCTCACTCCTTTCACCCTCATCGTCCACCCGGTCTCTTCTTTCTTCTTTTCCACTGTACCGGCTCCCATGAAGAGTTTGCGTCTTATCATGGGAATAGAGAGGGAACCAGCAGTCACAGGAAAGAAAGCCAGAATGCCAAAAGAAAAAGGAAAGAGAGAAGAATTCAGAAATTACAAACACAAAAGGAAGGGGAGACATTTGACACTTCTTCCCTTCAAACCCCGTTAGCCTACTCTTTTGTCTTCCTCCCCCTCTCTATTTTATCTGCATTTTGTAAAGAAATAAATAAAAGACATGTCACCCGGTAAGAGTTATTAGCCGTTAGACTCGACAAATCTCTATTGATTTCCTCATAAAGTGCATTTAGCAAAAATTGTGGCGCCCTAAAACTTTGAGAATCAGCAGTATTAAAATGTATTTCTGTTCAGCCTACAGTTGTACCATGGCAATTTTAATCATGAAAGTGTGCCACAGCACCCAGAGGCTGAGACTGGCTGTGGATGCTTGCCATCTCCTTATATACTTAGTAATGAAAAACTGACGATGAAAGTTATTGACTAAGCACAACATGGAGTATAAAAACTCTCCTTAAAGCTGAAAGTATTAAACCTATGCAGCTGTGGATGAAGTTTTCAGAACAAAATATTTGATTTGATAAACTCGTGCCAAATAGGAATGCCTGACCTTAAGTCACCATCTATCGTGGTTCTGGAACAGTGCTCAGCCTGTGCTCAGCTATTTTGGGGATAATTAACCACCTCCAGAGCAAAGTATTTGTTTCTAGACTATCCAAACCCCCTTTATCCACCCCCATCCTGACTGCTCATAAGTGTGCTGTGAGTAATTAGTCATCTTGACATTAGCACACGTTTAGCAGGCATTTCTCACTGCTCACATAGTGGCAGCGTCATCGTGGCTAAACCGCCTTGACTGTCAGCCTGAGGAAGAATCACCATGACAACGACTCACGGCGTGGACAAAACGATTTAAAACTACACAACCAAAGATGTCATTCTTAACACTTTTGTTTTATGCATGATTTGTAACTGAAAGAATCGTCATATCACATCATCATCATCATCATCATCAGTGTACAAATTACTTTCTTTCAGTTACTCTAGTTAACCGAAGTAAATGTGTCCAATGGGGTTTCATCTCTAACATCACTGTCTCTCTCATTCACAGAACCTTTCCCCGCCTTAACTCCTGGCATAACGAGTAAGTTCTACTTCCTCTTTCGTAGGTACTTCCTGTGTTAAATGTATTTGTGTGTTTTTGGCTCGTTGCTGACCTTAGCTTGCAGCGCTGCACTGGCCCGGGGTAGCAAATAATATGGCCCGAACAAATATAATCCTGTTTTACATAAATAAATATATCCAAATATACACTTTGTAATATGCTAGTATATGCTAGTGAAAAGAAAGTCAGCTTATGCATTGATTGGGGATATTGACGGTGTTGCAGCCTGATGGAATGGACCCACTGCATCGTTCCAGCATGACACCCTGCATGCTGGGCTGACACTCCTGGTTATGCAGTTTGGTATGTTCCTTGATGAGAAAATTACATTTTCCACCACATATGCTATTTATCACCCTGGCAGACTGCAATACCAAACATGTGCAATTGCAACAGAGAGCGGTCAGGGTGCATTTTCACATTCCGCATCCTGAGTAATGGTGTGCACCATGCTGAGTCGGATAAGTCACAGGTATTCATGATTGCAACAAATCTGGGCACATGATTGGTGCGCTGACCGCAGGGAATTAGTGAAAGCGTTCATAACATAAAACCAGTGATGTCAACGGATTGAAAAAACTAAGCAAAACATGTGTTGCTTTATTAGTCTTATTGTCACTACTTTTTTTACTCCTCCCTCCTGTCTGTCTCTCATCATTTATTTTTCATTTCCTCCCTTGCTTTTATTTTATCTTTCCCTTTTCCCTTTCCTTGCCTCCTTTGACTCGATTACTCCATCCAACAAACTGTTGATAACCATCCAAGTCCCCCCCCCCCCCATTTTCTTTCTTCCTTTTTCTCTTTTGCTCATTCCTCTCCAAACAGGCCTTTTTTTTAAAGGGCTTAGACCGATTACACTCCTCAATCTTTTGCTGTCAGAGTCGGGGTCATTGCCTAAAGCACGTCTGCTTTTGTTTAGAGGCTTGCAAAATATGAGCAATGGCATTTTTATGGAGCCTGGGCCTCTGTGACAGCAAATTTCTTCACAATTGTATTTAAAAAAATATTGTGTTTGGCCATTCTGAATAGTAATCAAGACTCTTATGATTTGTGGTTCATTGATCACAAAGTTAGGACAGAACAATGCATCTTTTTATTAAATTACTGTCCATTACTGCATGACAAATAATGTTATTGAAGCTGGGTGCGAAAACAAAGTCATTTGAATCCGTTCTGTTGGTTTAGAGCTGTATTACTGATGACCCGTGATCAAGCTATTCATTGTGTGTGTGTGTGTTGGGTAAAGAGACTAAACTTATTCTCAACATTTTCCACTTGGACTTTTTCCACTACAGTTACATTTAATAAAAGGCAAACATTCCTACAAACAGTCAGATCCAAGAGTCAACCGTCCCCTGACTCGTACACAGATAGCAGAGCCGATCACACGACTCCCAGCATGACGATAGTGTCAGATCTACTATATGTGTGTGTTCGCTCACGACACCCCTGGTTTTGAGGCACCTCTTTAAAAGTGAGCACATGCATCTGAATCTGAACCCCATAGTACTGCTATTTATTTGCGTATCTTGGTGTGGATAATTGAAAGGTTAGCCTGTGGGTTGTGGTCACGGATGACAGAGTTGTTTTCTTTGTTTTTTGTTGTCGTTTTTTTTTTTTTTTTTACTTTTGATACCCTTTATGATTTAAAAATACAGAATTCGTGGTGAATTTCTGAGAACAAGCTGATTTAAATGAAACTAAATGCTTATTTGGAAGATAACTTAAATTGAATTTGTAAACCGAAAGTCCACCAGTAATAAGGACTGTAGTCCATATGAGAGTGAAGATAATAGACTTGCACTATAGACGTGTCCAGTGAGTTAAAATTACAAAGAATATAACAGTGAATATATTAATGAAACACATGTATTGACCCGAAACCAACCCAAACTCTCATATAATGGGAAAACTTCTGGAGAACTAGTTCAGAGTTAGAATTGAATATGATCCATTTTAATTACTGCAGCCCCAACCTAACAGTAGACGTGTGGTGTGATATGACCCAGTATGTAACACTGGTGGGTTTTTGTCTCCATGGCAACCTAGAAGGCATTTGGCCTCTGATAAGAAAAGGGCTGCCTGCGCCCCCCACCAATCATGCCACACACAGACAAAAAAGTCAAAAATAAAATAGCACTAATGGTCAGTTTTGACACTTTATCTGGGTAAGACTTCATCTTTACAAGTAAAGCCAAATTAGAGCCTTAAATAGAACGTCTGACTAATTCAAGATCAGTCACTCCCTTGGATTTCTCCGGCTTTGCATGCACCTCTTTCTTTCTTTCTTTCCTTTCTTCCTCTCTTCCCCATCTTGCCTGCTCTAGCTGTTTCTCCTCTTTATCGCTCCCTGTCTTTTTCACTCACATTCTTTCACAGAGACTTGACAGAGTATTGAATTTTCAGACAAACCCTCTAATGCAGGATTAAAGATATTATGGCAGGATTAGCGCTCTCCTTTCACTTACCTTCCACCCTCACCCTCGTTCCTCACATGTCGCCACCCTTCTCCCTTTCAATACTTCCAATAATGCCTTCCCTCTCATCCCCTCTCTCCACCCTTGTTAATTTCACTCTGATTTATCTCCATCTCTCTCTTGCCACTCAACTCCCTTCATTGTGAGCTTGCCCTGATTAAAGCGGCTGAATACTACCAAATACAACCATGTAACTCTCGCTGCACAATCCAGGCGTTGCGTTCTCTGACTGATTCCGAACGCATGGCATGTGCCTCTGCGTGTCAATGGGCGGCTGATGCTTGTGACATTTGCTGGGTGAACCCAGCTCAATCAAAGCACACATGCATCAGCGTCTGTTTAAATATTGAGAACGTGCAATAGAGTTCCACAAGCTGACATTTGTTGATACCAGCAGAGCACAATCCCTCCATTGCTCTGCTGCAGTAATGGACCATTCACAGTCTAATTTGTTACTCTCATTAAGTCTGCCATGATTTCCTTTCTCACATGGCATCCATGCGCATTGATGTCAGATTGAACACAATGTGAGCCTTGTTCGTGGAAGCGGCCAATTTTATCGGTAACTTGCGACATTTGCTTGATTAATCGACTGAAAAATTCTCTCCTGGTTGAGTTTTTGATGTTTTCCTTCTCTTTACTCATTTCAAAATCGGACTTACACTTGAATTTGAACGCCATATAGGTCTACCTGATGCTTAGACACTAAAAACAGCTCAGACTGCTTGTCTCGAATTTTTTTTGTTGTTGTTGTTGTTTCCATCATGTAAAGTTCTTTGTTGTTTACATTGTAAAAAACAAAGAACATGATAAGGAAGCATTCAAGGTCAGAGTTTATTCAAACAAAACCATTGCTGAAATCCAAACTAAGCTAATAGTTTACTTTTAATTAGACCTCTCTTTGAAGAAGTGTCTTTAGAAAGCTAGTTAAAGCTAGAGAGGCTAAATATTGCAGGTTACGACACAAAAAGCCAACACAATCCTTAAACTCTACATTTGTTTTTGCATTTATTTTAGCTTGGACATGGCTGAAAGTACTCGTATCACTCGTGCTGCACCCCCGACACGAGTCAGCATGTGGAGAAATCCAAAGCTTGACAGACCTGCTATGCCTGGTTAAAGGTGTTATGCTATGATTTGACAATAACTTTCAAACGGAGGGGATTGGCGAATGCTTAATTTGACGATCAACAGCTGCCCAATGCGATCTGCATGCTTGCCTCCCTTGTCCGTACTGCCAACCAGTAATGTGTCCTCCTGCCCTCCAGGGGGTGCCATGTCTGGGATGGAGCCCACAGTAGACACAGTGGCGGTGCAGCCTATCCCGACCTACTGGTACTTTGTGGGAGGTGGTGCCCTCTTGCTGTTGGTCACTGTAACGGTGGTGGTGATAATATGCTGCCGTCGGTACCACTGGGCAACCAAGAAGACCAGCGGCAGTCATCATCATTCAGTGATGTACCACAGCAGCCAGCAGCCAAATCAGCAAGCTCTCCAAAACTGCTACCAGAACCAAAACCTCAGCTATAATCTGATCCACAGCCCCAACCAAAACCACCTGTACACAGGTGCTGGGCAGAACCTCGATCCCATGCTTACCATCAGAATGGATAAAGACGACAGCTACGATAACCAATGGTGAAAAAGAATTGATAGCCTCGGTCCATTAAAGTGATCAACAAGGGGTCAAAGCTCCCTGAAATAAATGATAAATAGCCATTTTCACATCAACACGCTTGACGGGTCAACGTGGAAGACTGTTTGTGTCCTGATGGCTGATCCGATCAACCAATCAGGATGTGCCTTTTCTTGGTTGGAATTGAACCTCTGACATTCACTTTTACATCTCTGTATGCAGATGAGAGAACTAAAATGCCGGCGAAGGCCTTATGGCATCATTAAAGTAAAACTTTCAGAATCCTGGTCTCTACAGCTGCAACTTGAACATGAACTGTGATCAGACCGATGCTCGTCGGGAGCCGAACAGACTGTGGACACAACACATGTGATGTCGGTGTTGTAAGGACACGTTTTCCCCACATCTATAAGTCGGCCTCGCTCTGATTTGCAGCTTGGACACTGCCTGCCTCTGAATACCCAGTCTGACAGAAAGGGGATTTACACCTAGGTAGAGGCAGATGGAAGTCGCAGTGTGTGTGCTGCATAAAGATAGGCGGCTTTTTCTTTGGGTCTGAAACAAGCTGCTGTTTTCTTGTCCACTTTGAGAGGCTGAGAGTGACAGTGGAAGATAAAGAACAAAAAAAAAAAGGAAGAGTTGCAGGAAGAATTAGCGCCGCCCGATCAGCCGTGACGTGTCTTGCTCTGCGAACTGGCGAGGGATCAGCGTCATTTTGTTTGTTCTGTCGGGTTTACACGACGGGATGAGACGGCTTACACCGGATGCTGCAAAACTAGGAATAAACACGTATGCACGGACATTTCAAAATGTTTTACTGCATTGTTTTTTCTTACATCCTGATATGCCTTTTTTCTTTTCTTTTTTTTAAAGTGTGCATTAAATCTGTTACCTCTTCACCTCCTGAATGAGGTAGTGCCTCAGTGTCAAATTATAGTATGAATGGACGCAATGCATTGCCTGTTTCTAATGTCCAAAATAAACATCTTTGTATGACTTGCACACTTTAGATTGGATTGACAGGAACACATCCAGATATATTACGTATCCTGATGCTGCAGTTTTACTTTATTTGGAGCTTGTGCAACATTTTACAGCAGTTGAATCTTTTCTTGCATTGTCATGAATGACAGAATGTTTTGCGTACGAGCTCGGGAAACTGAAGATTAATTTTGCTTTTCAACAGGTGAGACCAAATATGCTGTGAGAAAGTGTCTTACTTATGAAGCGTTTCAGAAAACCACTGATCCAGGATCACTGGTCAGCTCATTTGAGCGTTTCATTCACCGTGAAGTTTAAAAAAAGAAAAGAAAAGCAAAACTGATTCCAGTGCAGCACTACTGTCACACACTCTCACACAGCCTTGTGGTGTTTTCTTAATCATCTGTTTATGTGTTTATTTGCATTAAATTCAGGTGGGTTTGCAGACATTTTTACCTGATGACATGATGCACTTTTGAAATCAGGTTACATTTTATTTTGAAATGCTGATTAGCACTTTTCTGCTGCTTAACAATCATGTATTGAAGGCTCTGGCAAATTGATGACAATTTACTGTGAATCTTAATATAGAGAATAAATTCATTGATGTTTTGCTTGTCAACCAAATAACATTGTTTTCACATTGCAGTAGGAGGCTTGTGCTTCTGATGTATAGTTACATGTCTGTTTCTTGTACTCAAAAACTGTTTTGAGCAACCGTCATCATGTCGTTTGTATTCACTGAGATGATCTTAACTTTTCTTGACTTTCATCTGATGGCAAATTCTCAAGTTAAAACCATTCAGTGAAAGTGAATGTTTAAATTGAAGTTAATGTGGCTTTAATTATTATTATTATTATTATTATAATTATACAAAAAAAAGCATGAAAAAAAATGTGTTTGGTTTTACTTTAAATAGTCCAGATTTAAATTTGACACAGTTCACCATCTTTTGTTGTGTACCACCCTCTACATTATTGTGTTAAAATCCCCCAAACGTTTTTTTTTTATTCATCAAAAGCTGCTTGTTCCTATTCTGTTGCGCCCCCTTCATCAAGAATCCTCCCAGTATAAAAAAACATAGGAGGGACCTTGAGAGGCAAAAAAGACGAGAGAGCAAAATATATCTGAGGAGAGGGGCCCATTAAACCAGGGACCCTTTCCCTCCAGCAACGCTCGCAGAGACGGATGAAGATGAAAGAAGTTTTTAAAAAAAGCCCTGTTCTCCAGCCTTTCTAAAGACGAGACTTTTGTCTTCCTGGAGATAGAGGACTAACAGGGGAGGCAGGTTAGGGTTTTGATTGAAGGAAGGAGAGAAAAGAGGGAGGAGGGCAGGTTGTTTAAAACACAAAGGCACATGAAAAGAAGTGTTTGGGCCCAATCGGCTGTGTGGCTATATAGACACGTTTTAAAAGCAGCACGTACACAATCACACACACAATCGAACAAAACAAATCTGAGTTAGAGATTCCTTATAATTCAGCTATTTATATCAGCATTTATTGCATATTTAACATGTTGATATTGACTTATTTAATGAAATTTGTCTTGAAAAATGTGCTGCCGTCAAAATGCCGTTTCTTTCTGAGCTTGCTTATCCGTCCCCGCTCCCTTCCACTCCAATCGACTTGTGCATGATTTACACTTTATGTGAATGAGGCTCGCGCAGTAAAAGATCAATGCGAGTCTGAAAATCCAAAAGAGAAATGATATACGGTTGTATTGATGTTGTGCTGCCAGCGCACTTTTGTCTTTCACTCTCGCTCTATCAAACCTTTTGCAAGATTTGGAAAATGCACTTGTCACGCAGCGCTTTCAAATCAACCTCCCCTCACTTCTCCCTTTTCCATCACAGGCAACTTTGAAGCGCTTTAATATTTCTAATTAGTTAATGGAGCTGATTGCATTCATAAAAACCCTGCAGTAAGCACTTCCAGGCTTCAAGCCATCTCTAGTTCTTTTTTTTTTTTTTACTTTCTGCCTCCTCCTCCTTCTCCTGCAGAAATATTACAAGTGAAACCACTCTAACAGGTCCTCCAGCCCCCAGTGGAACAGCATATGGTGCCAAAGAGGCATCCATGCTTTTGCCTGTATAAAAGCCCCTTTTTATTCCTCTCTTTTACTAATTGGACAGTGGAGATAAAATGGGGCTAATGGGGAGTTTTAATCTCCTTTCAGATACACATGATTCTTTTTAGGAATCTAGCCTCGGGGCTTGAAACTAAGATCATTAGAAAGTGTTCAACCACCATCCGAAGAGTATCTTCATATTATTTCCTTTCAGCCGTCTTACTTTTCAGTCAGTCTGTCAGCGATTTAATGTTCTGTCTGTGGCCTGTGGTGATTTCAGTCTACCGTGAGAAAGGTTTTAAATGCTGGAACTTCTGTTGCGAGATCGTACATTTACACAATCAGGACAAAAAAAAGAGAAAATATAGTTTTACATTTCACTCAGACCTCCAGAAAATATTTAAAATTGTGGCGTGACCACAGGGATAAGTCATATTTGGCTTTTATTGTTTTTGTTTTTTAACCGGATGCTTTTGACATTATCGCAAGTCATGTTTATATCAAAAGGAGGACTCCAAGCTTGAGAGGGACAGATCTTGATTGTATTTTATTTATTTTTTGCATTGCACTCCAATAATATGCGGTTGTAAAGTACAACCACATGTCGAGTTTATGGAAATTCAATCTTGATGGTGTTATTTTTTATCAAATGAAGGAATCATGTTGAAGTTTGATTTCTCATTGTAATAAAGCAAAAATATTTTGTTCTTCTATTTCGGTGCCACAGTGAGGGATGAAACCGAACCGCTTCAGACTGGGACTGGTTTCGATCCTGTTAGACTGGATAAAACTGGCCTTGAAGTGATAAACTCTTAAACATCCGTCCCTGGCTTCAGCCCCTCTGCTCTTATATTTACTGTGTACTTTGTCTGCCTCTGTGAAGAAAAAGACATCGACTTTATTCAACATTTGAGAATGAATGCATCCAGTTTAGGATCGGATTTGTTTGTTGCCGTGACATTAGAATTAAAATGAATTTTGTTTATTCCAAAAAGGGGTTCTGGAAGTCAGTTTTGGGTAAATTCTCAATTTTGCAAACGTGATGGAGCCACGGCAAAGAAATGATCTCGTATTTAATCCATGTGGAAATCACTTCCTCAACAGAAGGTCTCATCTAAATGCATTAATCGCCTACCTGCTATTACTTAAAAACTGAGTATTCTAAGTTGTAATGATTATTTTTAGAAGGTAGAATCTGGATGTTAAAATTGTCTCATTGAAAAATGACCTTATCTAACTGAGGAAATGAGGTTCTATATCTTTTTCATATCTAATAAATTAGTTTTTCTCCTCTTGTCTTTTGAATATCTATTACGGTTTTACTTCATACTGTGTTTTGGGTTCCTTTGCCAGAGCAATACAGGATTATCAGCTGGCCAGATATTGCTCTATTTATTTTTCCTTTATTTAAACTGAATTGAAGCAGAATTGAGCTCCCATACCCTTCAAAGCCTTGTACTTCAGCCTGCCACAGAAATATGTGATATTTTAGCTTGTTGAATTTCGTGGTCTTGGAATAAAAAGCAAATATATTGCGCGGAATGTGAAGGTAATAAAAGCGCTATTTTTCTAGCAAAGTCCTACGTATCTTTTTATTTCTACTCTTACTCTGTCTTTCTACCGTTCCCTTCATCCATACATCCATTTTCATCCGTCTTGTGGGTCACGGGTCTACGGGCAAGAGGCAGGGTACACCCCAGATGAGACGCCAGTTCATTGTGGTGCCACATGAAAAATAAATAAATACAGATACAAATGGACCTTTCACTGAAGTTGGGGGGGGGGGGGGGGGGAGCTGGAGAACCTGGAGAGAGCCCATGCAGACATAGGGAGGACATAAAAACTGCACAGTGTCACCCCCTACCATTCCATCCTAATCTGAAATCTCTGTTTTCTTTTCAAGGCAAATAAAAAAAAGCAAAGACACACATGACACAATGAAACGTGCATGCTGGCTGTTTGCAGGTAGTCTCTGCAGAATGTTGAGCAGCAGCAGTCATTGTCCCTCGATGGTCTGAGCACAGCTCAACGAGGTTTATGGGAGATGTCTTTCCTGATCTCTTGGGAAAGTTTCAACAAGATCACTAACTCTATTGAGCTGTTTGTGTGCTTTGATAGCTACAGCTACAAATGTAGCTTGTGAACTGACAACAGAAGAGATGGAGCGATCTTATCGCAACCTGTTGTAGACCGGAAGGAAGGGATTAATGCTTTTGCTCTTTCTTTTCAACAGATCCCAGGCCTATGGATTTTGGGAAAGACCCTGTTTTCAACCACAAACCATCCATCGATGGCGGTGAGGCTCCTCTCCTCTCCTCTCCTCTCATCTCCTCTCCTCTCCTCTCAGCCCGAGGCTATACCAGCTGTTTTACCCTAAGAATAGTGAAATAGCTCTTTAAGCAGAGGCATGCTTGTGGGTCTTCGTTTTATTTTGCGGTTCCACAGAGAAAGCCTATGGCTGTGTGTGTGCGTGTGTGTGTGTGTGTGTGTGTGTGTGTGTGTGTGATGCATGTGACTGTGAGTTTCCTCTCTTCCTCTTTCATATTTGTGGCAGACAAAGTGAGCCAGACAGCTTCCTCCTGGGCACCTAGAAAACATCTGCCTGCTACAATCATGGATTACACCCTGTATGTGTGTGCGTGCGTGCGTGTGCACATGCATCCTTGTTTCCCCTCAGCACATGTACAAGAAGAGTGATCAGCATATGTTTACTACTTGCCTCTGTGTGCATTTATTTATAAAACCATCATTTGCTCCGTTCACGTGTATAACTTCCTCATGTAGATTTGCATGGTTGCTTGTGTCTGTTAGATTCCCACACTTCCCCACTCCCACAACACACACACACAACAAACCAGAGACCCCCCGTACAGTAATTCCATGTCATTATGTCAATAATAGCTGAGGCTGCTGTAAACAGAATGAGCTCTTCCCGGATGTATCAGCCACACACATAAACGTTTGAATCTATGTGTAACCAATTACGCTCACCTTTGCTTTCATTCACTGCACTCAAGGGTTTTCCTGCATACCTGAAATAGTTGCTCTTAGCTCAGATATTTCTCGTCTCCAAGAAGCACCAGTGGAATTTATCCAGTGTCTCCGTTCCACTGGGCCTTATGCTTCTTTTTTACGTTTAGAGGTGGCTAATGCAATAACACATACTCAACTAAACCGTGACAGTCTCCTATTAAAGGAACATATGATGGCTTTTGCAAGGTTGTCCCATCTCATCTCAAATCGGCCACTCGTTGGTCATGCATCAAGGCAAACATCAAGGTTGTGTTCATGTGTGTCTGTATGTCTGCAGGCCTACACAAAACTGTCTATATCTAACAATATAAATACTTCTTTTTTTTTCAAACGCCTCCTGACTGCTTCTTATAATATAGAGAACTCAGTGGACACCAGTTGCTGTTCTTTGGCTTTCAGCATTTTTATTCCATACTTACCTGTTTTATCTGCAGATTACATCTTCCCTGGATGGCCGTCCTCCTTCTCCACCCCCTCCTCCTCCGATGTGAACCCCCCCTCCGTCACCCTGTTGTCGGAGCGAGATAAGGACAACGCCTGGTTGTACACGCTGGACCCCATCCTCCTCACCATCATCGTGATGAGCTCCCTGGGCGTCCTGCTGGGCGCTGTTTGCGCAGGACTGCTCCTCTACTGCACATGCTCCTACAGCGGGCTTTCATCACGCTCCTCCACAACGCTGGAGAACTACAACTTTGAGCTCTACGATGGGATTAAGCACAAAGTGAAGATAAACCAGCAGAGGTGCTGCTCAGAGGCATGAAGGAGAGAGGAGGACATGCCCTGTGGTCCTCTCCAAAAGTTATTTTATTCTTGGTGTTGGACAAAACGAAGCACTATCTGTTATTTAAATCCCGAGTGTGCCCTATGCGGCTCCTGCTCTGATGTCTGATGGGGTGAAATTCAACCCAATTATCTGCGTGCCAGTGGGGGAATTTTAGAACTCGATCTATACATGCTACAAGGCCTGAACTGGGTGAACCCCTCACCCCAGTCTCCGTTACCTACGATACTGAATCTCCTCTGCCTGCAGGAGACATCCTGCTCGATGCTAAAAGCCTGTGAATGAATGAAGGAATGAGTATGAATAACAGTTTTACCATAGAATATAGCCCACCGGCCACTGGGATGAAGTTAGAGGATCAGATGGACTACAGCACCGATGAAAATCTGGACATTTGGACCACAAATGACAGCAAAGTCCTGGATTGTTCTTTTTTTTTTTTTGGGGGGGGGGGGGGGGGGGCTTTGGCAATGGCATTTTTAATGAAGAGAAATTCATGAGCATGTGCCCATGGCTGGTACTTTACAAGGCATTTGTCCTCATTATCTTGAATATGAATGTGGCCAATAGAGAACGCATGCAGAAATCAAAACGCTGGAGCTTCTGACTGTCCGATTCAGCACCGGCGGACCATTGAGCGTGGGCACTCTGACTGAAATCAACACATATCAAGCAAATGCCGACCCCCCCCCCCCCCCCCCAACCACATAGAATTAGCCAGTCAAAAGAAAGGAAGAAAATGGACCTTTTCTTTGTTTCGTTTCTGAATTTCTTTTAGAGTTCTGTGAGTTTCAAACGTTGTCATGACGGAGCTCGCTCGCTCCTCTGGCTGCCTTTGGTCCGCCCCTCGTGAAACCAGTGGCATAGAAGAGTAATAGTGAATATTCCTGTTTCGTTTTAGATTTTTGTCAGTTTTTTTAAAAACAAGGTCAAGAAAAGACAACTTCAGTTCATCGATATACCCCCATAGAGCTCCTCGCGATTTTAGACTTTCTTTAGCATTGTGATGGACTCGGATGTCTTAAATGTTACTTCAGTCCTTTTCTATTTTGAAATATTTTACATTACAGATTATCAGAGTAGACAAAGGATAAAAGAAGATGGAGGACAGAAAAGGAGAGGTTTATCTAAATCTAAGATACTGTTATGGAGTCGTGCTTTAGATTTAATATTTTAGGGTTCGTCTTTGTTATATATATATCTATTTTTTTTTTTACTTTTCAGACTGTATGACGCCCAAATGATGGACAGACACTGTGTGAACAGAATGTCAGTGATTGTTATAATGCAACCTATGGATTGCCAAAGAGCTGTGTATGTGTTCAGGAGTCTGGACAAGGTGACGAGACTGAGGGAAAAATCAGCCTGCCTTTTATTCACGGCTCTTTGCATCACCCCACCCCCCGAATGAAGGATGCTCCAAAACGGATGGAGGCAGAATGACTAAAGATGAAGGACGGAAACCCTTCATCAACTTTTTTGGTCACACAATTCAGCCTTAAGCTAACTACAGTATACGCTGTATCGGAGGACAGCCATCAAGATGGGCCAGTGCTGCTGGAGAGACTGACGAGCAGGACACACACACACACACACACACGTACATACAAAGAAGGATGAGGAGAGAGGAAGACAAAGAGAGAAGGAGGATGGGAAAATATGGTGGTTATGTTTACATGCAGAGAGGTTAACATATCGGCCCGTAACACTTAAATGTGTATTTCTGTTAGCGCTGCGCAGCTCTTTCACCCAGGAAGTACATTCATGTGACATCATCTAATACTAAAGACACGCTGTGTATTTCTGTACCGCCATGGAATGATGATTTAACAAGATGGTTTCCCTTCGTTTTGATCTCACATAAAAAAGAAAACGTAAGGCAGCGAATAACACAAGATATAAATGTATTAAGAAGGGTTGGCTTCTTTTATAATGGTGAAGGACACAGGTTGAATGTTAAATTTAATTCATAAGAGAAGATGACAAAGGAAATCTTAAAATCGTGCAGGTAATAAGCCATTCTCAGAATTTGAAGTCAGACTAGAAAAACAATCAATTAGATGACTTGTCAATGAGCTGCTGAACTCCTCGGCGACTGAGGCATTATAGATGTAAAACATAGCAGCAAACAGTCATTATCTTATTTGGTGGCGCTGTTTCCGGCGACATTTGACTAACTTCTTATCATCAGCAATCCAACAAACGTGGCAAAAATACTCATGTGCATGCCTGAGAGGACCGATGGTTAATAAGAGGAACAATCTGAACACAAAATGAGAAGATGAAATTAAAATTTAAAAAAATAAAATAGAAGACGCATTCGGAAAGGAGGTCAGTGACTCTTGCAGAAAATAGACTCAAAACTCGCTGCCTGCTTCTTTTTCTTTTGCCCTCTGCTCGGCTGCAGTGGCTAAAGGTCAATCACAGAATATTTTTTTTAATCTGTCAAATATCCAGGTCAAGTGGTGATCTTCTGGTGGGGGGGGGGATAAAAGACTGAAATGGAAAGAAAGGGAGGAAGGAAAAGGGGAGTCAAAAATACCCATGTACTGTATTGTATTTATTTTGGAGTCACCGTTCTCTATTTAGTCTTTCTCACTCATCTGTCCCTGAAATGAAGAAAAGAAGGGAATCGTAAAAGGGTGTTGAAGAGATGAGCAAGGAGGGAGAGATGGAGGGATGAAACCATGGTGAGAAAGAGAGACAGATGGAGGGGTTTCTGTCCATCGAACTGCATTCTCATTGGACTGTTTTCCAAGTGCCTTGGAGCTCTCTTGTTATGTCTCTCTATCGCTGTCTCTCTCTCCTTTTCCCTCCAACTCATACAGTGATGATCATTGAGAAAAGAGTAACATGCACAGTTAACAAACAAACACACACACACACCTATTATCTAGCTCTTTGATTGAATCCAGATAGTATTACCTCTTATGTCTTGATGAACACACACACACACATACACACAAACACATTAAGACATGTACTGGCCAGGTAACTCAAACTGTCGTTTGTAGACTTTGTACAGAAACAAATCTTTTTTTAATGTTATTATTATTTAATAAAGGCTAAATAACAAATGATTGATTCTTGTTTCTTCTTGTGTGTTTTTGTTTCTTTTAGTTGTAAATAGTGGTACTACTTCAGTGACACACACACACACACACACACACTCATATATATACTCAGGCCATAATTTAAATCTCATATGTCCTTGTCAGTTTAACCTCTCACGCATGCTTAGTCTTAATTTTCTGCTGTCATCTTTTAGATGTCAGTGGTTTGCCTCAGTTTATCTCATCTATCCCGCAGATACACACCAGACTGATCATTGCATCAGTCTCAGCAGAGTCATCAGCCACCACCACCCATGTCTGGACTCCATATGGGGATTTATCTAGCTTCTGCTCAGGATTGCTGCCTTTGATGATGAATATGAATATATTTATTAGATAGAATGTTAGAGTACAAGTACAGTCACACAGTAGCATGTATTACAGTACAAATACAGTCAAACATCCTGTCTAAGAGGAGCATTTCGAAAAAGCCCTTGCGGTCTTGTTTCCGTTGAAAGTCCTTAGTACATAAATCATCGACATTTAAAAATACCAATAAAAATAAATTACTCCATTGATGCAAAATAACAATAAATTAAAATGACACATAATATGTACAACGTAGGTTCAGTCTCAAACTCCCCGAGGAGTCAAATTACAAAATACTTTCTGACCAATTATCACATATCACCTGCTGCCACAAACAATTATAACAAGAATGCCCAGAGCACATTGTGGTTTTGATTAGCTCAGGGCAGGTGAGGGGAGAGTTGGGGATGTTCACAGACTGGGGCTGGGTAGAGAGAGAGCTCCTTCCTAGTGTTTTTTCTCTCTCTCTCTCCCTCATAATACAGTATGATGGACCTGGAGTGGATTCTGCCTGTCAGACTGTGTGTTACTGTCACCTGGAGACATGCCTGAGCTGTCTCCAGGTGACAGAAAGGTTTCATGAGATTATGGTGAAATAAAGTGCCAGTATTATCAGCTGAACTGGCAATTAGAAAAACCCACACTCAAATATCGTGGCGTGTGATAAAATAATAAAAAAATAATCCTGAATTCATTTCACATAATTACAACGCGGCTAAACTCCCAGAAACTCCTGACTTTACTTTGTCTGCCAGCTTGCATGACTTTGGCATTTCTGTTTTCAGTAAAACAACGAGTTGACAAATCTATTTAGATTTTCAGGATGAACTTGAATGACTGTTTATATTTGACCATCATCTTCGTTTATGGCCAAATATCTGTAAACATAATGTCATTCATATCAGCCTCCGCTGTATATAATGCTAACAATCCAACATTAGTACAACTCAAGCAGACCCTCGTTTCAAATAAAACCTCAAATAATAAAGGTAAACCATATTTGTTTTGGGCTTCTCCTCCACCGATCCATCTTTTTTTTCCACCCTTCCTTTATTTTCACTCTTGAACTTTTGCATTTGCACGCTCAATAGGCCAAAGCATGGAGGATTAGAAATTCTCTTCATTTAAACTAGCCGCGAAAGCTCGTTGCTAACGAACACTTACCCACAAACACACACAAAGCAGATGCCCATCCTGCTGCAGATTAGCTGGAAGACGGTGAAGAGGTATTGAGAGTGATGAACATGAAGTCAGATCTGGGAAAACAGTCACTTAAACGAGAGACCAAACTAAATATTAAACTTTAACATTTGAAAAGCCATAAGATGGAATGATTGGATGAAAGTCAACAGGTGTAAACTATAGTTGGGTCCATACCAGATAAACCAGTGAGAAGATATGTTTTTAAATGCACTTTGAACACTGGTGCTGATGCTGATGACCTGATCTGCATCACTTAACGCTGCTGATAAACTATCAAGTTTATCCTTTTCTGAATAGCAAGCCGATGCAAGGACGTCAGAATCCAAAAGTAAGGTTTCATTTTGGGAGAAATGCTTGTCTTAATTTCTAATAAGTTCACTACACTCGGTGCCCCTCCCTGACCATCTGCCCCACTTTACAATGCTTCGTAATTGGCTGCAACTGCATACAGCAATGCTAATTTGATTTTCGCCCTCTAATTAGCTCATAGAGACAGCGATTTCTCCACATCAGCATTTCTTCACCTCTTTTGTATTCTTCTTCTTTCTCATTACTCCTGCCCTCATTCAAACATCGCTTCTCCAACTCTCTGTTGCTCCTCTCCTCAGGAGACAAACCCGGTTCTCACGCTGTCTCTGACATGAAAATACACAACTGTACAAACAGATCCACATGGATACGGAAACAGCGTCAACATGTTGGAACAGACAAACACCAGTGGAGTCTGAGGGTGCCGCCGGGCGCACAGCACTCTAACTGTACCTCAATCCCTCAATGGCCATCTGAGGCCGGATCTGGAAAGACAAGAACAGAACTTTAAGTACCTAATATATATGCACGTGTTGCCGTTCGATTGTTGAGTCTGCAGATGCGACCGCACACTTCAGACGGCTTCCTAATAACTTGCCTTTGCTGAGAGAGTAGCCTACTAACACAGATTTTAGCTTTGTGCTGAGTAGTGGAAATCACTGAAAGCACACACACACACACACACACACGCATACACACACCACACACATGCTGGTCTTCCAATACAATAAAAAGTCTAATGAATATTTTAGACTTTTCGAAGTCGTGGTGCAGACAGGGAAAAACTAAAAGCTCTGTATATCTGCTTCTGAAATAAACCGCCTGATAACTGAAGATATCCTTTCAGACTGACGACCGCTTAAGCCTCTCTATCTTTATTCTTTAGTATGAATAAAATTAAACAAGCGGTGCCGCTACAGCATAAAGCACAGTCCCACTGATCTTCTTTAGCTTTGAAGTTTAGAGGTTATGAGTGTGATATCGCTCCTCTTGCCTCAGCCTACCTTTTATTTTTCTATTCCCGCCTCCCTGTCTCTTATAACACACACACACAGCTCACATAAAAACCAGCAGGCATTTTCCTTATAAATGTGGCAAGCCCGGTACGTACTGGAAGGTAGTTACACACATACTGGTATGTGCAGCGCTAACAGAAAGCCCCACACAGCCACAGCGGCTTCTTCCTGCAGAGCGAAAGCATTAAACATTTAGTTCTTCCATTATGGACCATTGCTCCTAATATGGCGACAACAACATATATAAAAATTTGCATAATCCATAATAGAATCTAATGAGTTAAAAACTCATTTAGGCGAGAAATCATTTCTGCAGTTTGTTTTTATTTATGTGCGCTGATGCCCAAACTGGATTCAGCTTCCTGCATTACTTACACCTTGTTGCCATTGCAAATGAAAAATGTTGCCTTGAGCTAAGACAGAAGATAGTAATTAGAACCAAATTGGTGCATGCAGCACAATTCCTGCTTTTCCTGCAACACTTTTCCCTCAACCGGCTGCATTCCGCCTCCATCTTTTTTATTTCATTTATTGAAAGTAGTTATTGCAATAATGTGGTCAAATATTCATTGAACGTGGATTTTGCTGCCTCCTTTCACTGCCATCTTTGTTGCACCTATTACACATGTCTTTCTTGGTTTCTCCACTCCCCAGCAAATTCACTGTAATTTATAAACCTTATTTATTATAGAGTCAAGCTGGGCGTACAGAACAATGGGACTAAAAAGCATTTTAAGCTTATTAAGGTAGTAAGACACAAAATGAAATTGCATGCTGTTTGACCTCTTACTGAATCTTATTTTTCAATTTGTAGAAAATAAAGTGAGCTAAGTGCAAAATGTCTTCTTTGCCGGGTGCATAAAATCCATTACATGTTTTTTTATTTTATCTTCCACCACCTGGGTGGGCGTCTGGGTGTGCGAGTCGTTCTTGGCAGCCTCCACCACTGTGTTCTACTAATGTCCCGAACTCACTGACTGCACGCTGCTAAATCAAATTACATTTCATCAGACAAAAGCTTTTTTTTCTTTTCTCACTACTCTGGTATAAATATGATTGTTCCAAATCTAATCTCAGTATAAGCTTTATTGCTTTCTCTTTTGTCTGCATGGCTGTTTGCCAGGTGCTGGCACCTATTCCTGAATCTTTGCCAAATAGAAAAAGTTACGCTGAAAAACTTTTATTTTGCATAATCAATGTTTATTTTGTACACTTTGGCTTTCCCATCTCTATTTTGTATACAACCAGTATTTTTTCATCATTTGTTCATCTCCATCCTCTTCCTGCCTCTTACTCGATTCAATATTTCTTGCATCCGCTGCTTCTTTTGCACAGTAAATGGTTTTCCTTCATTCCTCTCCGCTTCCATGAAACATTTTATCATCAGTCCTTCTTTCGGTTTTATTATTTGTTTTTTTTCAGTCGTCTTGTTCATTTGTTAAACATCCCATCAGTCACCATCCCTGCAAAGAACATTCTGTTACGATGATATCAGTCTTTCCTTTCGGTAGTCCTTTGCTGATCTAAAGCGGCTGCTCAGCCACAAACACTTGTGCTCTTTAGAGTTGTCTGTTGACACTGCAACTCTTGAACAATCCAGAGCTGTGGTTTTCCCATGAAGAGCATGTGTGTGTGTGTGTGTGTGTGTGAGCGTGGAGTTATGAGGATCCAGTGTCGGTGTGGTCTCACCGTAAACTCTCAAGTAGGCACTGCAGTCGAGCACACATTCTGCACAGATAGTGCACATAAATAAACATGAAAACGGATGTGTTGCAGAAACAAAAAAGCAGACTAGCACAAAGGCATGCACGTCATACTGTACACAACACACTGACATGCCTCCTGCTGACTCCTAATCCTATAAATAGCAACAATAGCCTTCAGCAGAGTCTCCAAAAGAGCCGCGCAGAGTGGTCGGCAACAGAGCCAACACTTTCATCTGGGTAGGTGGCTCATGAGTGTGTGTGTGTGTGTTGCTCTCGCCAGCAGCAGAATGCCTGTGTGTTCTCTACTCCCTATCCTCCCCCACACAGGCAACTTTACATTAATGCAGAGGCTAATGCCCACACATACCTGTCTCTATGTGCTGGATCGGCTCGCTGAGCAAACTCGGACTCTTAGCTGCTCAGTGTTACATGAAACCTCGTATTGAATGTGTCTTTTTTTTTTTTATGACTAACAGTGTATTTCAGGCAAGTAGAGCCAAAGTGGGAGTTCAGCTACTCTGTGGCCATTGTAATCTTAAAGTGGGTTCAAGCTTTTTCAATGTGAATATTTAAAATTGTTAAAGACATTTCATGTTGCCTCTATCCATTTCAGCAATTAGTTTCTGTTCTTTGACACTGAATGGCTTCTATTTACTTGTTGAGTAGATATAAACACAGTTTCTGTCATTAATCCCATGTTTTTACTTGGTTTTTTACGTGGTGGCATTTGACTCTGCCGCCACAAGGGGGGCGGTAATACAGTACACCCACAAACTGTTTGCAATGACTAGCCGTAGCCGTTGCAACTCGTATAAAAAATTAGCTGGAGCTTTCGTGACTGGCTTACTTTCCTGCTTTGGACCCGAAAATGGCTCCTGTCACCATCGAGGACAAAGCGGACACTCTGTTAGAACACCCCCGGCCCGACCTAAAATCTACCTCATTTATCATGGTCATATTATGCATGTTCAATGATAGTGGTAAATAATGGCTGTTTATTTATAATGCAGCCTCACAGGTAGCACGGACGTAGTGTCTCCCTTGTGCCGGTCCCAATCCCGGATAAATGCAGAGGGCTGCGGCAGGAATGGCATCCGGTGTAAAATTTTGCTAGAATTAAGTATGCAATCGACTAGAACAGGGATCGGCAACCTTTAATACTCAAAGAGCCATTTGGACCATCTCCCACAGAAAAGCCGCAAAACCCTAAAACCAAGGATAACACTGCATATTAACCTGTATGCTGTATAAAAAAAGAACTATAGTCTGTTCCATTTATGAAATCAGATCTGCTGCAGGAAATATGTCATTTTATTTCAAGATTCAAGATTCAAGATTCTTTATTGTCATTATGCCAACATAACAAAATTGTGTGAAATTTCCGCATGTAACAAAAACATTTTGAGCTCTGAAAAAAAGACAGTTGGTCGATGTTTACTTTCAAATAACGTAGTCGATGCCTGTTTGAGTCGTTCTTGTATTTCGAAAATAGAAATCCAAACTTAAGTCATCCGTCCGCAGCGAACCAATAATGCCTTCTGCTTCTGTGTTCCGTCATCAACACAAGTTTGCCCGAAATGAAAGGGAAACATTGAGAGGAAATTAATCTGCGCGTGTATAGCAGGAAGTGTTCTGTTTTCTTCAGAAACTTTTCTTTTCTTGGATTTATCCATCATTTACCTACCAGGGGTCGAAAGGCCACCTCCTCTACAGAGCCGGTGATGCCGGGAACCAACGGGACTGGAATCCTATTTCAACTGATGCAGCACAGGAAATGAAACTGCGCCCAATTTTGGTGACTTTGTTCCATTTGCAGCAGTTTCTAGCACTGTCAGAGGGAAATGAGGCTTCTGTGACATGTATTGAAAAATGTCATATAATGAAATCAGAGAAGTAATACAAGATGATGCAAAGCAGGTCTGTCATCATGAGGTTTCTAATAACGTCTGCCTTTCCCTTCTATGTGTTGCCTTCTTTATCTCTCGGAGGCATAGAAAGTCCTATCAAGAAGTTTCTAATAAAGAGAAATGACTTCACGTGTTAATAGAGCCTCAACACATCAATCGCAGATCAGTGTGTGTGTGTGTATGCGTGTGTGTGTGTGTGTGTGTGTGTGTGTACAGCAGCCTTATTTGTGTGGAATTGTGTTTCACCATGTTGTGCATTTACCATCAGCTTGGGGCAGTGTGTGCTTATTGGATCGTGATAGACTGGTGTATTATTCATCAACTGATGGAGAGTGACAGATTACTCTTTGTGTGTGTGTAGGTGTGTGTGTGTGTGTGTGTGTGTGTGTGTGTGTAGCGACCAGTGTTGGAGGAAAAATCTGCTGTGAAGGACTGTACGTAGAAATGAATGTTATTACATAAAATCTTTTGACAAATGAGTTCACACTTTGCTGATTAAGCCTCAGCTAGTTAATAATTTTTTTTCTCAAGGCCTTGGTCAGGAGTCTGTGACATCCCAGTAGGCACACTAAAACCAATATGTTGTACATCAACCAGGAAAGAAGGAGCGAGCTGCTGCAATGGTAGCTTTTGTTGCTTTTTTGTCCTTCCATTCGAACAAGAAAATCTCAGGGATTAAAATTATAGCAAGCACATTCCAGAGTAATGATTTTTAAAAATGCCACACTACCACCGCCCGTTGAAGACAATGACGACACAACGTTGTATTTTGACGAGGTTGTAGTTCCTGTTGCAGTTCCTGCTACCATGTTTTGTTTGTGCTGCAGATTTCTTGAAGGTGTTACGCACCAACTCGTCTTGCAATACATACCATATCGCAGTCAATCGTTTGCCCAGATGTGCACATGTCTGGCCAAACGATTGCCCAGATGTGTGCACATGGGCCATTCAGAGAACGTGTCCTAAACTGGCCTCGGCCTTTTCCTAAGTGGTTGGTTTAAGTGACTGTCCCTTTAAATGCTAACGAGACACTTCTCACCCAGCCTCCTCAAACAAGGGCAGCGCTTGATGGCAAGTATAGCATCTCGTTTCCATAGTAATTCCTGAGAGGGGGGGGGGTAATAATTTGTTCCGGTCTGTGCAGGCAACAAGCGAAGTCATCAGACATGAGGTGGTTTGAGAAAATGGGACTGAGTTTACAAACAATGGGGCATAAAATCGTAAAGGGCTGCGGAATGGCATGGTTTCTGATCACAAAAAACCTTTTTTCCATTTACCTTTTAAATATTCAAAATGTAAATGAATATTTACCGTATATTTTAGTTATGATACTCGTGTAGTTGCTCTTTTATGCTTAAGTGCATCCTTTCAGAGGCAAACAGCTTCTGAATCTGTCAGTTTCATGTGAGACATTTCTCAAACAAAGAGCTTTTATTATCAAAACCTGATCAGACATCAGATCCAGGACACGGACTCTGGACTCCCGTGTCAAAATACCTATTTTTTTAATGCAAAATATGTACTCGTAGTATTTCATACCAAGTAAACATTATACTTCTGTTTTTGATAATAAGCAATGAATGAAAAGCCAACAAAAATAAAATCTCTAAAGACATTAATGCTGCAATTTAACGAGTCAGATGGAAATGAAAGATGACAGCAGGCTCAACTGGTTCCTGCTGAGTTAAAAGGGGGTTACTGGACTCCTAACACATCTTGCACAGCGTGAAGTGTGTTTGTAGGGTGTAAGATGCACACACAGTGCATTCTTCATCGGCCTTCGAGAGTGTGTGCATGTGTGTCTCCCTTTCTGGGGTCCTCTCAGCATGTCATTGTAAGTGACAGCTGGTGATTTTCAGCAACAACTGTTCAGACTGAGGAACCCCAGCGTGCAGCTGTAAATAAAAGCTCGTTCTGATTTAAACAACTGAGCCCCCACACCTTCTGTCCTGGCTGGCAGCGCACAGAACACCAAACAGACAGAGTTCGCGACTGGTTGTTTGACCTCGCGAAGCATTTAGCAGCTTAAGAACCAAATATGTTCCCGAGAGTTTGTGGAAACCAAATCAGCGCTGGGAGGAGAGCGAATGTTGGGCGGATCATCCAATTGGATGTGGAAGTTGCTCCAGGTCTGCGGGAGGTCTAAATAGCCAGCTGTTTACTCACACGGTCACCATGGCAATATGTTATTTCTCATGTAAATCTTTATGGTTTTTTTTTTTTGTGAAATCTGCCCCAATCTGTAAAAAAGAGGTGCACACATAAGTACAGCATAATTACCACAGGAGGACGACAGCCCATAACTGCTGGAGTGATGCTTCATTATGTTGCACCTGACTACAATTAGTCTGGATCTTCCAATAGACACACACACACACACACACACACACACACAGTGCTGTTCAGATGTGGGATATGAAGAGAGGGAGTCAACAGAGAAAGAAAAGCCCTTACTTGCCTTCATTATATGTTGACTTGATGTTCGGACAAAGCTTCTGTTGCTGCAGCGCCAACAATAAAGATGTCACTATTGTCCCTAAAAGGTACAAATAGTTCCCTTAACTTCGGTACTGGCGTTGATGAATGCAGGCTTTGCCTTAGAGGCCTCCATCCATTGTCACGCAACTTGAATTATTAGACACGCTTAATGATGTCTGACTCTTCATGGGCGACCCATTGCTGCATTCATAAACAGGAAGCCGGACAAAGCGCGAGTCTGGGTTAATCCACCCTTAATATACTCCCTTTTGTTCACAAAGATTCGGTGGTTTGGACTATGAAATCTTCACGGTGTCAGTCTTGCAGGTTTTTCACACTTCGTATCAAAGCTGTCATTTATTTGTTGCTGCACAATTCCTCTGTACTTGTTTAGCATTAACGGTTTGCCACGTTACCCCCTCATCCTGTGCTTTTCTGTCTCACATCTAAACAAAAGATGAATTTGCCTCTGCTGCTACCTCCGCCGATATTCTTTCTACCCATAAAGAATGGCAGGGACTGGATGCCCACCAGGCTTGCCTTGAACAGGCTGTGCAAATGGAGATGCTGTTTAAATTGTATTTTTTTTGTTCACCCTTTGCCACATTTCTACTCGTTCTGTTCCTCTTCTCTCATACGTCTGTATTTTCCTTCCATACAGGCTACAGACACTCTTGTCTTATGAGAACCCTAGATCTCTGCTGCTGCTTTACAATGGCTCAATATTGTATCATCTATCACTCTGCAAAGAGCTGCAGGCCGCGTCAGCCCCAACGGCCCAACAAGAAACCTGGATTCATTACGGTAGACGGAACCCTGCATGTGTGGCGGGCGAGGGGACGAAGGGGAAATGCAGATGCCGTCAGACAGAGATGAAGACTCAACTGTGTCAGAAAGACAAACAGACATGCACAGGAGGAATGGAGAAAGTGTTAAAATGGCAGAGGGGGGGGGGGGGGGGGTTCTGTGCTCGGAAGAGAAGAAAGAAAAGATAAAGTGATGTAACAGAAATAAAAAATAAGCAGAGAGAAAGATAGATAGATGAATATATAATGCTTAAAGGCCAGTGTGTGTGTGTGTGTGTGAGGCTGCAGTAATCATTCGTGCCAGTCTGACTGATGACTGACCACTGCCGCTGTTTAAACATTTAGACTCTTCCAGGACAGAGGAGACGAGGGAGGAGAGTGATGGTGAAAGGAAGTGAAGAGAACGATGGAGACCACAATCGCTGTCAGACCTTCCTTCCTTTGTTCACAGCCCTCACTGGAAAATATGAATGAACTCCTGGGGCATCCACAATTTGCTTTTAAAATATTTTCATTTCATTAATGAAACCAAAGCGCTTTGGTCGAAGTCCATTGAAGCTATTTAATGTGAGCAAGACAGAGTGCAGTTTAAGGAGTTATAAGTTAAGTTATATATGTTATAATAGTTATTATGGTTGCATAAAGAGGACACTGTCAGGATTCCTGTCCTGCTCGAACAAAGCTCGGCCAGTTCTTGGTTGTGCTGCTATGCTGGGGGATTTCCCATGATGCACTGAGCTTCGCTCCCCATTCCCTCTGTTACTAACCTGATGGCTGTGGTTCAGTGGTCGAGCGACCGAATGCTGACTCATGTTTTAAAGCACGTTTAGTGCTTAGTAAAGCATTATAAGTACAGTTCACCCTCACCTCTTCCCCAGATGATGACACTGATGATAATATAACTTAATATCATCAATCATATTATAATAATGCGAGCACATGATGATGATGATGATGATGATGATGGGGATGATGAAAAACAGCATGCTCATCATCGTGCTGTTGTGTGTGAGTTACCTACCAGCCACTGTTCACTTGGTAGAGAAAGAGAAGATTGATGTCAATCAATGCGTGTCCGTTTAGAAAAGTCGACTGTTTTTACAATTACATTAACATTAATCTATAATGAGGACCAGTCTTAGAACCTGCAATCCTTTCAGCCCACGCTGCTGACTTAAAAGGCCCTTACTCTCTCTCTCACACACACACACCAATCCACTCTTGGATGGTTTTATACCACTGCATGTTAACCCACAATGTTTAAATCCTCCCACATGATGCTGCATGAACGGAACAAGTGGATTTATTATTGCAAATATTTGTAAAAAATGGGCTCATTGGAAAAAAATCAGGACTCACCCCACAATGAGGGTGAACCCCGCCTCTCGCCCGTAGCCAGCTGAGATTTTTGCAGATAGTTGCAACTATACAAATGTACAAACTACTACTAGTACAGTAAGAGAACTGTAATGCAATGTCTACTTTAAATTGCTGAATTGCTGAACACAAAACACTAGACAATTTTTTTGTAATTGTAATTTAAGCAAGGTCAAAGAGTATTCCCTGGAGAAATTAGATCATTCCGTGCTTAGTGGATACTGGTGGAAATATTCTGGACATTAGAACACTAACAGGTGTGAGACACGGAGGCGGAAACAGTAGGACTGGAAGGCGAGAACAGAAAAGTCACAAATAATGAAAGAATGAAGGCAGTAAAAGTTGCCGTGAATGACAGATGGGTTCAGGAATAAATAAGAGTTTTAGAGAGAAAAGGCATGGAGGAGGAGGCGTGTGTGTCACTTCACACCAACAGTCTGGATGCTCGACTGTTCTTAGGGCCTCCAATATAATTCACCCGTTCCGCCATGTCAAGTTGTCCAACGCGGCCCTGCAGGGCCCGTTACGCCTCCATTTCTCCTCGCTTCCATATATGGGTATCCTGTCCCCCTGCAGCGCTCAAAGGGATTATTATGTTTATGTCCCGTGCTGCTCCAGTGACCCTGTGACAGAAGAGAAAGTCTGTGCTTCCATCGTCCTTCAGCGTCTGACTTCTGTGCATTTGCAGGGAGACATTGTGATAATATTTACATTTTACATTTACATTTTTACATGTAAATACTTTGAACTGTTTGATAAATTGGGAAATCCACTCGTTTTTTCTTTTCTTGTTAAAAACAACTGACGATAACGCCCTGTGGAGGTTCCAAAAATCCACCAAGGCAAAAATGAGATGAAATACACACTCCGAGGAAGCTAGTGTGCCCAATCAGAACACAGTTCAGCTCATAATCATAATGTCAGAGCCTGTTCAAGGCGGGACTTGTGCCTTTATTTTGCCTGGTATTCCATTTATACATTTGTTTTTGGTAATATACAGTCATGCCAGTGAAGTAAATTGAATCTGCAAGAGAAAGGGCAAGAGATTAAGACAAAGAGTCTGAAAATAGGAAAAAAAGACGTCTGACGAAGAGGAAAAAAAGACGTCTGACGAAGAGGAAAAAAGCGCAGTCTTTAAATGAGCATGTAGAAAAGCGGCCTGGCACCAGAACAGACACGCCCCATCGCACAACAGTCGAGACATTAACTTCTTGACTGGCTTCCCCCCCCTGCCATCACTCTCTCTCCCTCCCGTTTCCCTTCCTCCCATCTGCTCTGCCACTGCACCTGGCCTCTTCACTTTCTCTCACTCCACTTCCTGTCTTTCACTCCTTTTCAACATCTTCTCCTCATTTATCCTTTTTCTCTGTTTGCACAATCTTAGCCTCCTCTTCCTCTCGCCCCTTTCTTTGCAACTGAATACATTTTTTTCTGTCTTCTGTGTGCCTTCCTAAATTGTTTTTTTTTTCTGAACCATAATCATCTCTATGCTTTTGACATCTCCTTCTCCTCCCTCTCTTGAGCTCATATTCTTGCCTTTATTTCCACTATAAGCTGTTCTCCCTATTTGCACCCTTCTTTTCTCCTCCATCAGGGAAGCTCACTGCGTCTCCATTTTGGCCTAGAATGAATGAGCCACGTCTGGGAATTGGGAGTCGGGACCGCGAAGCGACTCTCAAGAAGAATCCCGGAGGGGTTTGACACAGTGGCCATATGGTGGATCATTGAGCCAACAGCTCCACACTCAGACAGGGAGACACACTGACAGACGCTCAGTGTGAAGGAATGGATGGAGTCTCCTGTGGCCAGTGGGCAGGTCCACCGCTCATTAGTTTCCCATGGAGAATTGATATTATTCACTAAAGTGACCACATGAATAAGTGTCTGTGGGTGTGTTTGGGGGGGTTCAGTGGGTTCAAGTTAAGAAGAGTCACAAAGAGGATTTAGTGGACCATTGAAAAGTTGATGTCAACCCTTTCCCCCCAACATTTCCAGGATAAAAGAATCCCCGGTAATCTGTACGGCTTGCTGTTCCACCGGAACGTCATGTTGTTTGTGTTCTAACTGTATCACAAATAACACTGTGCGATCTGCGACAGGTGTCGTTATCAGGCAGATTTTTACACGCCGTTGTGGCGATTCAGGTACTTTCACGCCATCAGCCACAAAGAAGATGACTAGGATTAGACGTATAAAGAATCCTAACACAGATAAATGCTGGGATTAACTGTGGACTAATCTAATTTATTCTGACACGTTTCTGTGTTTTAGATACAATTGTAATGAACATACAGTGTGCTTATTTTCACGTATGTATTTATGTATAGGATAAGCTACAATAACCATTGCTTCTGCGTATTCCTTTTTTGGTTGTAATATATATTTTGTTTTGTCTTAATTTGACAACCAAAATAAAACTAATCATCAATCATCATCATGTATACATGTATATATGTATACATGTATTTATGTATACTACATGTATACATGCATGCAGAGCATGATCCATTGTGTGTGTTGTTGTTGCGTTTATGCTGATCACCCTTCCACCAGCTTTTTTATTTCAAATAAGAAACTATTTTATTTTAATTTATGCAACTGATTCTGCCAGAGTCATTGTGTTCCTCGCCATTACACACACACTGACTAAATTAAAAAGATTAGTCACTTTTGACAACTTAAGTGTTTTCTTGTGTGGCTTACTCATTACAATCTGACTTCAAGCAAAAGGCTATCTGCTGCCTGCACAAAGTGTGCTGTTATTTTTGTCTATTTGAATCGCATGATGTAAAAAGCCCTCCTTGAATCCTTTCTTTACTACATTACCATTGTATTTAAAGCAGTTATACACAACATATTGTACTTTTAAACTAAATTCAATGCAAATTAGGTTTCAATATAATGCATCACAATTTTTCTTTACTTTTTTTGTTGTTGTTGCGTGCCTGTGACAAAACACAATGACAGATATTGGAGGGGGTCATTGAACCCATAAAATTACCATTATAGTATGTCTTACTTTAAGATTACCGTACATTTTGAACTGCTATATTATTATTGTTAATGTAATTAGTTTTCTTTCCCCGGTTACCCAGTCATGCCATTTTATTCTCTGTGATCAAATTACAGCTATGGGAAGTGGATATTTAAATTTACAGTCTTTTGTGGCATTTATGCATTTCTCATTGAGATGACATTATGGATAATAGAAAGTGAGTTTGGAAAGAGATAGGAAATGACATGGCCAGCTGGTCCCCAGCTGGACTGGAACCGGGGAATGTTGGGATTCACAGTTAGCATTTTAATCCACTATAAATCACTGGGGCTCCACAGCCAAGTGGAAATTGAATTTTATTTTGTCGTCATGCATGTGGAATTGGCAGGAGGTCCATCATTTGAAAGTGTTGGCACATTCAATATTATGAATTAATGCTATGCAGAGATCAACTACTACAGATACTACTATAAGATGTCTTCGGGTCAGTGAACGAGTGCCAATAAATACCCAAGCAGTCTGTCAAAGCACCTGGACAATTAGTGAGGATTCGAAAGACACCTCTCAACTTACCCAGGATGTCAGTCTAGATGACATCATCAGGAAGGAACTCTTACTGTAATACCAAATATGGGGATCAAGAATTACATGATGCATTGTGTTCAGAAAATTCTGTAAAGATTGTATTATTTCTAGTTTGGAACAAGGGGGGGAAACAAATGTTGACCTTCGAGATCCTCTGAAAGCAGGTTGCTATCGAGTTGTCTGAATTGATGATTGCAGAGTGAGAAATCACAATGTGACAGTGCAGTATTTGTGCAGAGGAGGAAAATCGATTGTAGAAATGAATGCAGCACAATGTGGGAAGTGAAGGAAGACTTTCTGTATCGTGTTTCAACCTGGGATTGAAATCCAGTCGTAAACTTCCTGTGTCGTCCTCGGTGATAAAAGTACCTCTGGAGTCCCAAACCAATGCTGTGCTTGTGCAGTGACACAGGGAGAAACAGGAAGAAGCAGGAAATGAACACTTGGGAAGCGAGTTCCTCATCCATCAGTTTCAGTTTCGCTTTCCATGAATTTCATGATTGACGTCCTCTAGAAATATTGCCACTGTTCTAGAAAACTTCTGTAGATTTCATTTGAAATGCATCGCAATCATCTAATTACATTGATTACATGCGTTTAAATCTCTAGGTTTAGGGACGCGTTCAGGATCCCATCTCCCGTTTGGGTTGGTTCGAGGCCCATTTCTCACATTCATTGTTTGTTGTCTCGCTGAATGCATTCCCACTTTACACTGGCTGTTTACAGACTGATTACACCTATGATCAAGTCGAGTGCTTGGAACTGCAATGAAGTCTATCCAAGAGTAGTTTTTGAATAATGATATGAACTTCGTTTCGCTGGGACTGACGTCCATCTTGGACTCGCGCCTAGAGAATGCCGTTATGACCGAGGTCATGACGTACGGCCCACTCCTGAATAATGTCCCAGTCCTAGGGTGACTGATGCATGATGTGCTGTCTCGGCTGTTATTGGTAGCGGTCAAACATGGAGGAGCCACCTGTGAAGAACTGCCGTACCAGGTCATGTGGACACGTTTACACGATTCAAAGGAGTGTGTGTGTGAGTCAGACGGATGATTATGGAAACAATCGGGATCATGAGTAACTAATCAGTGTTTTCTGTTCATATCGGTGGAATAACAACACAATGTGTTACACACTTGTGACCCATGCTGCCGTTAATAGCTGCGATATTTACTTGGACAGTTTGTGTTTTCTGCCGGATTTTCCTCGTTTGAGTTTAATTGACACTCTGAACAGACCGCAGGTGCCCGTCTCAATAATCGTTGCTATGGAAACTAAACTTGGCGTGACAGATGTAATTGTGGCAGATTAGGATACGGCAAACCACAAGGGACACGCACGGGTTGGCACACGGGAAGATAGATAGTTGAACAATACAGAGAAGGACACCATTTGGAAAATAATAAATGATTCCTAAATGCCAATAAGCAGATATAAATATTTAAATCTGGATCATTATTACGGTCGATTAACTTGAATAGGTGTAAATATCACCGATTCACAGCTCTGAATGCAAACCGCTGATTCCAATTATTATTTTCTTCTTGAGTAATTCCTTCAAATTAACATCCATCAATAAAGACACTGACATTTTCACCGATTGATATAAAAAACAGTTAAATATTGGGATTATAAACTCAGCACTGTTCATTGGATCATTCTGTTAGCAAATTAAAATGAAGAAAAGCTGAAGTTCTCAGGAGATCAGGAGAAACCGGATGTTCTAAAAACAATTAGGGAAAAATACTGCTTGGGAAATTTGCTTGTGTCCTTTTGCTCTGATTTGAAATTTGATTGGGTTAGGCAGGCTTCACCCAAGTACTGATTTATTGTTTTATGCGTCAGCCCTTCAGATGTAGTGCCAATTTATATTCTCTTTTGTCAACAAATTGAATTTGACCGTGTTTTATGCGCTGACATTCTACAACAAAATATCTTACTGCATTAATATTGTTGACACTATATCATGCTAATGGTTTCCCCTCTGTTGATGTTTCAGTTTTATGTTGAACTAGATGACAATCAAATGAAATTAATGCAGTGATAATGATCAATAAAATCCTGATTAGTTGCTGATATAGTGATTACATGTTCTGGCACGCTGCAGAGGTCATTTTAAGAAGTTCATTGTCGAATAAGGGGATGATGCGGTGATCTGTTCTCACGAGTGTCACAGGAGCAGCAGCTTATTGGTCGATACCTGAGGAAGTGGAGTGCTGTTTGTGTGTGTGTGTGTGTAGGTGTGTGTGTGTGTCCTAGAAATGACAACAGCAGAGTGACGGGGTGAGCATGCATCACACACCACTGCAGTGCGAGCACATAAACCCTCCTCTAGATCTGGTGCCAGCATACGTGCGTGTTTGTGCGTGTTTGTGCGTGTTTGTGCGTGTTTGTGCGTGTGCCGTGTCTGTCTCGGTGCAGATGCGTGATCCCGCTTCCGCGTGTGATTGGCAGGGCCCGTTTGGGCGTCGTTGATTACACACAGGAGGGCGACCGCCACAGATGAGCTCTGTCAAGCTGTCTACCCATCAGACACCCACACACACACACACATACACACACATACACACACACCAGTCCACTTTCTTTCTCAGATCTGTTTTAAATAAATGCACATGCACACACACACACACACACTATCTCTATGTTTTCAAACAGGTCTAGAATCCCCACTCTCTACGCTCACAAACGCACACAGCCGTGGTCGACCTCTGGACCTGGTTTAATGATAACAGCAACAACCGCTCTCTCTCCTCTGACGGGAGGGACTGCCTCATTTATACGTGAGGTTTGATGGATGTGTTAGGAATCACTTACTGATGGCTTGAAAATACCGAGCTGAGATTCGCAGGAGCACATTTTCAACGCAGGACTTTTAAAAGCAAAGGCAATTGCAGGTGGGTTTTTTTTTGCACGATGGCGGCCATGTTCACAAGGTCAGAGTTCTCTAAAGTACCCAAAGTGAGACGCGGCAGAACATTGCTGCAGTATGTTAAATTATCTGTAGGCCTTCAGCCCCAATATGAAAATCCCTTTTCCATCTCTCAATCCCAGGTTGAACCCTTTAACCAAACATTAAAGCAAATGAATTGACTTTATTGCCGTTTAGAGGAAGTGAACCAGGCCAGAAACTTTGATTCTCATCATACTGACATAGCGACACGTTTTCACAGATCTTACAGGCACGAACGAGATGGTCAAGGTTGAAGGTAGAGTCGCTGCAATTCTGCATGAAATGCTTGTGTGCGTGTGTCCATAGCCTCACCTGTCACACATACACACAAGGGCATGCATTGGCACAGTGCAGCTCTTTAGGGATTAATTACTGCCCTCTTGCATCTTCATCATCTCAGTGCACTCCACCGCCGAACGGACTCGCTCTAATCCTGATAGTCGTGATGCAGAAGCGCCTCCTCTCGTCACAGTCGTATCTCCTGCAACAGACGGCCAAACACACAAAGGCCTTCATCTCATAAAGGACGTTACGTGTTGAATTTTCAGGACTTACCGATACACCTGAGACCAGCATACACACACATGACCACACACACACTTCATCCAGAATGTAAAGACGTTTGTTCATGAACGCGAAAACCTGCCTGCTACATTTTAAAGTAGCTGCAACAGATACAAAATGTTTTTGTTTTCGTTTTCCTTTTAAGACCTCTTGAATTCCCTTCTGTTACGTAATCACGTGTACTTTTCATTGGCACTGACGCATTCCATTCTCTGCTAATTGCTTTGTCTCCTTCTAGCCAGCAGGGTGTTAGCACAGGTTCAATATGCAAAGCAGAGCAGACTCGCCGGCTTTTGCTGAGCTATATCTAAGAGTCATCCTATTTCCTGGAGCAGTGAAGGTTTTTCATTGCATAGGCGATTAATGCAAAGTGTATTCTATTCGTTATCATTATGCCTTATGAAAGTGACAATTAAAAAGTGCTAACAGATGTGGGGGAGGCCAGAACCATCTCACAAGCAGCACATATATTCATATTAGTCAGTAAGAATTTGGTGAAATCAACTTAGTGTTTTTTAACTCTTTCAGAAGAAACTACTAAATTTACTGCCTAAATGAGGGAACACTGTACAGGTGGTCTTTAGGCGTTAAAATAAATTCTATTTGGTTTTCATTCAGTAGCAACCATATCAAATCTCGAAGCATGTGAATATTTAAGAGAGGATATGTTTTACATTTGCTTTCATCACATCTGAGCTGGTGACGTCAGGGCACAGGCCTGGTGGCAAATCTCCACCAATCCACCCAGACCGGTGAGCATGCTTAAGCAATCATGACCTGGCATAAGGTCCATGTACGTAATCAATTATTCATTTGGGAGGTTGGGGAAGATGGGCCCATCTGCTGAGGGGAGCAGTCCTGGCTGAGTTATTGAGCTCTCTGCTGTCTGCTGTTTCATAATGATCCAAGTATGTATTGCTCTGCAGCGGGCCTCAGTCACAGTCAATCAATATCAAATCACTGCGTTTTGAAATGTAAACCAATACGTCAATTGATGAAATAACAGCAGACTCTTCACTTTGATTCTGCTGATTGAACTTTTTCCCAACAGGCAACATTCCCGGGTACTTCTTTGAATAAATGTTTTGTCCCGCTTGCGCATATTACCGGTACTCACACGACATCTGCCTGACAGCCTTTTCAGAGCGAGTGGGAGTCATCTTGAACTTGGCGATATCAGAATGTGTTTTATAGACATGTAGCAGAATGTTCACTTAAAGCCCATCTGTGATTGGCTCTGTGTTGATTTCTAATGAATGAAGATAATAAAATAATTACACATGTTGATAAAAAAAAGAGGTGGTGTTAGTGGAGCTACACTACACTCTAGAGGTTAGAGGCAGCGCCATGCTGGTGCTGGGACTGCATATACTTTTATGTTCGTACTATACATATCGGCTGCTTCGGCCTCTGGCCTTCTCTGGAATGAGATCTGACTCATTCTGCTCGCTGGGAGAAATAAACTGGACATTTTAGCTGCATGCTGTATGTCACACTGTTATGTCAGATTTTTCAGTCTGGAGAACCTGGTAAAGTGGCATCTTCATTGCATGAAGGAAACCAAAAGTCAAAGGCATGCATACCATTTACCATTTTATTGAACTACTGTCACAGAGGCATGCTTTCATTGAAGCATATAAACATCCTGCCACTTGCTGGAAATCTAAGTGGAAGTCACTTCTGGAGGAGAAACACGATCGGCTGTTAAACACCTTCTGGACAATAGATAAAAAAAATAAAATTATACTCTGCTGTCATCTTGTGGTAAAAAGGACAAAACACTGAACAACGCAGCTGATGGAACTGAAATCTGAAAAATGCATCAAGTTTCCTCTTCAAACATGTTTTCTGTGATTTAATTTATTGTAAATCTGCAGGACAGGCAGCTCAAAGAGCTTTCCACTCAGGTGCTTCAGAACATCCTCATACTGTTTAGGTCTGTTGCTTCACCAGGGTTGGAGCTGCATAAGAGTTTGATGCAAGCCAAAACTATTGACTTATAAAAACATGAATTTTGTTTTTACAATTTGACATTCTATGTGAAGAATGTTGGTTTTACTTGCAGAAGTTGGAAGTCCAGCGATAATGTCTGGAGCAGGTGTGAACCGTGCACAAATTGTAAAAAAACACTGTTTAGTACTCTAACCTGTTCTTTTACTGTGGAGTCGTTACAATCACAGAGAATTACAGTTGTTTGTGTGCTTTTTAATACTGTTAAGGCACAGACTATGATTTTAAGGTGTGGCACAGTTACATCAGTATGTCGTCATCACAAAAAGGAACAAAAACAAGTTGTGCATACATCGACCTGCAAATACCTGAAGGAAAAGAAAAGGCTTGTCACATGTATTTGTCTGTGAATGTTTCATGCACATGAGAAACACTAAAAAAATAATATTTGGTTTTATTTTCAGTAAGGACACTGAGATTTAAATATGTTGATATTTTTCACTGATATTTTATTCTTCTCTTTCCTTTTTTTGGGACACAAAAATGTGTTCTGTATTCTGATGAATATTTCTCAATGATCACTACGCTCTCTTTTTCTTTACAGCCTTCTTTCTGAAACACTTCCCTGTCCAGAACAAACAGCATTTGAGTGTCAACCACAGAACAGTCAGGAGAATGACGACCATGAAGCCGATGACATCCAGGGAATGGTACTGAATCCAGTTTAACTCATGAGCAGCGACTCTCAGGTGCGCCGCTCCTTTGTGCCTCATGACAAACTCAGTCCAGAAAACAGCCAGGTCCAAAGGCTCCACGGGACGGTCCAGGTGGATCCGAGACAGCTCCACCATCTTCTCTTTGTAACTGGGGAGTACAAATATTTTGACTCTATATTTTGTATATTTTGATACTCATGGCATTGTACATTTTTCATAATATGAAATATTCATATCAGTGTAAAAGTAGATTAAACTGCATAGGAAGAGGTACCCTGTGTTTTAGCAGCATCATTAGCATGCTGTTAGCCCTTCAAAGTACAAGATATTAACAACCAGTAGAGAATGATTTGGTAATACAAATAAATGTCCACTATGCAGTTCATATAGATACAGCAACTCTGACACAATAAATAATAAATGCATTTACTTTTCCAACCCTAATCCTTTAAATTAAATAATTGGCTGCATGGCTTTTATTGTCAGTTACACAGTCAAATTCTATTGTTCAGAACCTTTCACAAATGTGTCTCCAATGGTAAAAGCGCCATCTGCTGGCTGTTTTCCAGAAGTGTCAAAAAGAACTGAACACAAATGTTTTACAGTGTTTATAGAGCTGACCACAATGTCATTTTTATTTTGCTAGAAATTGCTTTTGTGTTTGGTCCAGAAACATTCTCACAGTTAAAATAACAGATAAAATGAGGCCCTATGAGGGACTTGATTACACCATCCTATAAGACTAGCATGGGTAAATCCTCTTTTTACAATACTGCCATCCAAGGGTGGAACTGTTTGACTCCTGCCCTCAAAACATGCACCTCGATGGCCTCCTTCAAAACAGCCCTGAAAATTCACCTTTCAGGGGGGCCCAAACAGAGATAGTCACCACGACTCTCTCCAGATCAATTCCCCCCCCTTTTTTTGTCCACCTACTCTGTACATTCATTCAAATTACGTGTCATTTTAATTTATTGTTATTTTGCATCAATGGAGTTTATTTTTATTGGTATTGTTACATGTCGATGAATTATGTACTAAGGATTTTCAACGGAAACAAGACAGCAAGGGCTTTTTTGAAATGCTCCTCTTAGATAGGGTGTTTGACTGTACTTGTACTGTAATACATACTATTGTTTGACTGTACTTGTACTGCTCTAACATTCTATCTAATAAATATATTCATCATCATCATTATGACATCATTATGACAAATAAAACAGCCTCATACAAGCTGTAGGTTTCACTTTTTGTAACTTTCTTGGGTTTTATAAAATTATCTAGCACCATATTGTGTGTTAAGTTTAGACACAAGAACATTTATTTGACATAATGCAAAATGTCAATAAGTGCTATAAAAAACAGGGAATTATGTAGCTAATGAAATATGAATAGTAGAAAGAAAGAAAACAGGAAATACATGATTTATGTCTTACCTTTTCTCATGGATGACTTTTTTTAGTGCATCTAACAGCGCTTCAGTCGTCACAGTAAAAATATCAAGTTTCTCTGCAACACCACGGGCCACCATGCGATGCACGTTGTCCACCTGGTCCCCAAACAGTGGGAACATCAACATGGGTACAGCGTTACAGATACTCTCGTAGATGCCGTGGTTCCCTCCGTGAGTGATGAAGACTTTAGCTTTGGGATGAGCTGAGAAACACAACAGACACAAACCATTGCTGGTGAATTTTTATCAGAATATACTTTGATGGGTTTGAATGGTAAAGTTAATACAGATGATGATGATGAATAGCACCTCATGCATTTGTCTGGATAAAAGCTTTCTGCTTCCTGGGCACCACCATCACCCGGGACCTCAAGTGGGAGCTGACCATCAAGACGGCTCAGCAGAGGATGTACTTCCTGCGGCAGCTGAGGAAACTCAAGCTGCCAACCCAGATGTTGGTGCAGTTCTACACCTCCATCGTGGAGTCCGTCCTGACCTCCTCCATCACCGTGTGGTACGCTGGCGCCACCACCAGGGACAGACACAGAGTGCAGCGCATTGTACGTGCTGCGGAGAAGGTGATCGGCTGCAAGCTGCCATCGCTCCAGGACCTGTATGTCTCCAGGACTCGGAGGCGTGCAGGTCGGATCACAGCCGACCCGTCCCACCCTGGACATGGACTCTTTGACCCTCTCCCCTCAGGCAGGTCCATCCGGACCAGAACCTCCCGCCACAAGAACAGCTTCTTTCCCTCAGCCGTAAGACTAATGAACACTTAATAATTCTGTCCCGGACTCCTGAATACAACCTGCACTGTTCCATTTGCACTGCGTGGTGACGCCAGTTTACTGCTGCTAGTACACATCTGTGTAACCACTCCGGCTGCTGCTGATGTGTCTGTACTTGTATGATCTTTGTATTTTGTCATTAATGTTAGATGTAGCACGACTTCACCGAGAAACGTTCCTAGTCTGTGAACCCTCACTGACAATGGCAATAAACCACTTCTGATTCTGATTCTGATTCTGATAAACTTACCGAGCAGGTCCTTCTGAGGTAACCATTTCATAAGTTTCACATTCTTGGGTGGAGCTTCAGGTGGGACTCCAGTGTATCTCCACACAACCTGAAACACAAACCGCTTCATTTTCCCTATCTGACAGGTAATGTATTCATTCATGAAATAAAGGTTTGACATGTTTACAGTCGGATAAGGTAGAGAACAAAGTCCTCTGCTTCAACATGATAAACTCATACAGTACATGCAGAGCTTGAAAACCTCTAGCCAATGATTGCCATGCAGTCTGTTAAGATTGTTGTTACCCTCTGAGGAATTTGCTGAAAGGCATCAAAGAACTGTTTCGCCGTCTTCTCAGGCATGTCGGGCACCATTGAGCCCAGAGTAAAGACGATGAAGCCGTCATCTCCCGATCCATCGACAAACTTCTCCAAATCCTGTAGAGAAAAAGACAAAAAGATATTTAAGAAATAAAGCGTGACACGTCAAGTGATTTATAATCCTGATCGAACTTTAAACCAAATAGCTCTAGTCATATCTATATTGCTCTGATAGTGATGTGTAATGTGTAACATATTATAGATTTTATAGTAGAACCATTATAAAAACAAACTGTCACAGCCATAAAGCATGGATACTCAAAATTACATCGTGTTAGAAAGATGAGATATTCACTTTTACAGATAATAAAACCAGGTCACTTGAATGCAGCGACGAGAATATTGAGGAGAGCAAACAACCGCTCCACTAGGGGTTTAGCTCAACACAAGAGAGACAACTCCTCAGGACAAGACTCAGCAGTCCACCTGCACCAGAAAGAGACAGGACACTCCTATGGGGACAGTAACGTCCAGGTTTTATCAGAGAAGACAGATGGTTTGAGAGAGGAGTTAAAAAAGGCATTTTTGTAAAACTGGAGAAACCATCCCTGAACAGAGGAGGAGGTTTAAGACGCCATCTATCAGCAGCATACGTGTGTTTACCTCCATCCCCAGAACCGGCAACCAGCCACACCTGACTGCAGCTCAACATAACAGCCCACAAGGTGGTGGTGGGCGGGGCAACAGACCTTCACCTTATGGATGCTGATGACGACTGAGGATTCTTATTGTCTTGGTGGTTTCGGTCCTTTCTTTGTTTTCAGATCCAACAGGAGTATACGTATCTGGACTCTCTACCAGTCAGTTAGAACTGATGTATTCTACTAAACTTGAACAAGTCCAGTTGATTCTTTGTTTGAGATTTTTAATTGATTTACCCCGACCTGGATTACCTGATTGATACAAACATTGTAGGTCTCGACGATAAGATGACAAATTCACATAGGGTCATTACCGTGAATATAAAACTCCTGTTGAGGGCTTCTTTCCTGGCATGCAGTGTACGGCATGTTTTATACTTTGTACTTTCTTTGAATACTCACCGCTGGTAGAGGAGCTTTCTTTGCACAGTTGATTCCCCCGATGAAAGCCGTGTTTGGCATGACTGGTTTGGGCCACTGAAAAGTAAAGTCATATCTAAGCAGCCAGAAAGCACCATGGCTGAGAAGCTCCTGGTATGTTGTGATGTCTCCTAAATACCTCCTGACCAAATCATCATAAAAGAAATACCATTTCCTGCACATGTAGGAATCCACAGTAGTCATAACCATGTTTTTGACTCTCTGTGGGAAGTTCATCACATCTGTATTTCCAGAACGGAATGCAGGAACGTATGAAGGAGGAGATGGGCACTGGGTAGCTTTTGAACCCAACGCACATGGAAGCATATAGTGGATATAAACTGCTGGAATAGAAAACATAGCAGCCAGAACCGGGCCACAGGGAAGGAATGCGTCTGTAAGCATAACATCGAAGCCCTCCCTCCTCAGTCGACTCATCACGGGCTGGTTGTTTAGCAAACTCTCACAACCTTTAATCTGCAGAGTGGTATAGTTAACCAAACGCTCCACATCAATAAGCATGTCTGTCATTGCTGGCGGTTTGAGGAACACTCCATCTGTGAATACTTTCATAGTTTCATCCAGTTCAGCTTCAGTGAACGGCACTTGGTAGATCTCAGTCCTGTAGCCTTCGGAGCCTTTCATCAACATGCTGGTTTCAGGCAACAGCGCCAAAACATCATGTCCTCTGTGGCTGAGCTCTTCAACCAGGATCTTTATGCTGAGCCAGTTGCTCCCATCCATAGGCAGAACCAGCACTTTTCCACCCTGAACGGGCCCCAGGCTGAAACAACACAGCCAGGCCACCAGCCCCAGCGTAGGAAACAACACCCTCCCCTTCATGCCTCCTCTCTGTGCTGGGTTGCTGAAAAAAAAAGCCAGTGGCGGCTGCTGTTCCGCTGCGCCTTTATATCTAGCATGTGTTTATATTTGGAGTAAGTTAAGATCACATGTGTGGGCGGGGTTTCATAACACCACCAGAAAGGGGGTGGATACAGAAAGAGAGAGAGAGAGAGAGAGATCCTATTCAGAGTTACCTCCCTTGATCAGTCACGTTTAACAATACTTGACATCATGTCACACAACTGACTGGTGTATTCATCTAAAAGAACCTCAAACAGCTACAGTGTAGATTTATTGTGTTTAGGTGAGAGTGTTGAATTATGAGACTATTCTAACTCCCCGGACCTGAAATAACTTGAAACACTTTTTCAGTAAGGCCAGCTCCGTTTCCGTGGAGCTCAGAGAGCTTTCCTGTCACGTGCTTCAGAACATCCTCATACTGTTTAGGTCTGTTTCTTCACCAGGGTTGGAGCTGCATAAGATTTTGCTGCAAGCTGAAACTATTGGCATGTTAAAACATGACTTTTTTTGTTTTTTTCAATTTGACCTATCTGAAGAATGTTGGTTTTACCTGCAGAAGTTGGAAGTCCAGCGATAATGTCTGGAGCAGGTGTGAACCATGCACAAACTGTAAAAACCGCTGTTTAGTACTCTAACCTGTTCTTTTACTGTGGAGTCGTTACAATCACAGAGAATTACAGTTGTTAGTCTGTGCCTTAACAGTATTAAAAAGCACACAATCATTTTAAGGTGTGGCACAGTTTCATCAGTATGTCGTCATCACAAAAAGGAACAAAAACAAGTTGTGCATGCATTGACCTGCAAATACCTGAAGGAAAAGAAAAGGCTTTTCACAAGAAACACTTTGAAAAAAAATAATATTTGGTTTTATTTTCATTCAGACAGTGAGTAAAGACACTGAGATTCAAATATGTTGATATTTTTCACTGATATTTTTTTATTCTTCTCTTTCCTTTTTTCGGGACACGCAAAAAATGTGTTCTGTATTCTGATGAATATTGCTCTATGATCACTACGCTCTCTTTTTCTTTGCAGCCTTCTTTCTGAAACACTTCCCTGTGCAGAACAAACAGCATTTGAGTGTCAACCACAGAACAGTCAGGAGAATGACGACCATAAAGCCGATGACATCCAGGGAATGGTACTGAATCCAGTTTAACTCATGAGCAGCGACTCTCAGGTGCGCTGCTCCTTTGTGCCTCATGACAAACTCAGTCCAGAAAACAGCCAGGTCCAAAGGCTCCACGGGACGGTCCAGGTGGATCCGAGACAGCTCCACCATCTTCTCTTTGTAACTGGGGTGTACAAATATTTTGACAAATTAAGAGATGAAGAACTGATCAAACTACTTTAGTAAAACTGTGATATTCATGGCATTGTAAATCTTTCATAATATGAAATATTCACATCAGTGTAAAAATAGATTAAACTGCACAGGAAGAGGTACACTGTGTTTTAGCAGCAGCATTGGCATACTGTTAGCCCTTCAAAGTACAAGATATTAACAACCAGATGATAATGATTTGGTAATACTGTCACACCTTGAGGCGGGCCGGTGTCATTCCTCAACTAACTCTCCCTGTCTTCACCTCCCGGTGCTCCTGCAATCAGCTCATTCCCGTCATCATCTGCACCACATCAGCAATCAGCCCGGACCCTACATATACTCTGCTCACACACCACACCCTTGCCAGATTGTCAGTGACGTTACTACTTTCCAGCACTTCGAACTGACCTCCCGTGTTTCGACCCTGCCTGCTTCCCGGACTCTGCCTCTTCGCCTGCCGCCTCGGATCTGTCTGCCTGACCGTCCTAACCGACAATAAAATCTGTTTTTGTAGTTCCACTTGACTGCCTCACAATTGGGTTCTTACCTGCCTTAGGCCGTGACAAATACAAGTAAATGTCCACAATGCAGTTCGTATAGATACAGCAACTCTTACACAATAAATAATAAATATATTTAAAAAAAAAATAATTTTCTAACCCTAATCCTATAAATTAAATAATTGGCAATACACATAACATACATTATATGGCTTTTATTGTGAGTTACACAGTCAAATTCTATTGTGCAGAACCTTTGAGAAATGTGTCTACGGTAAGAGTGCCATCTGCTGGCTGTTTTCCCAAAGTGTCAAAAAGAACTGAACACAAATGTTTTACAGTGTTTGTAGAGCTGACCACAATGTAATTTTTATTTTTAGCTAGAAATTGCTTTTGTGTTTGGTCCAGAAACATTCTCACAGTCGAAACAACAGATAAAATGAGGCCCTATGAGGGACTTGATATGTGAATAAGTACTGAAAATAAAACATAACCTCATACAAGCTGTAGGTTTCACTTTTTGTAACTTTCTTGGGTTTTATAAAATTATCTAGCACCCATATTGTGTGATAGGTTTAGACACAAGAACATTTATTTGACATAATGCAAAATGTCAATAAGTGCTATAAAAAACAGGGAATTATGTAGCTAATGAAATATGAATAGTAGAAAGAAAGAAAACAAGAAATACATGATTTATGTCTTACCTTTTCTCATGGATGACTTTTTTTAATGCATCTAACAGCGCTTCAGTCGTCACAGTAAAAATATCAAGTTTCTCTGCAACACCACGGGCCACCATGCGATGCACGTTGTCCACCTGGTCCCCAAACAGTGGGAACATCAACATGGGTACAGCGTTACAGATACTCTCGTAGATGCCGTGGCTCCCTCCGTGAGTGATGAAGACTTTAGCTTTGGGATGAGCTGAGAAACACAACAGACACAAACCATTGCTGGTGAATTTTCTTATCGGAATATACTTTGATGGGTTTGAATGGTAAAGTTAATACAGATGATGATGATGAAGACCACCTCATGCATTTGTCTGGATAAACTTACCGAGCAGGTCCTTCTGAGGTAACCATTTCATAAGTTTCACATTCTTGGGTGGAGCTTCAGGTGGGACTCCAGTGTATCTCCACACAACCTGAAACACAAACCGCTTCATTTTCCCTATCTGACAGGTAATGTGTTCATTAATGAAATAAAGGTTTGACATGTTTGCAGTCGGATAAGGTAGAGAACAAAGTCCTCTGCTTCAACATGATAAACTCATACGGTACATGCAGAGCTTGAAAACCTCTAGCCAATGATTGCCATGCAGTCTGTTAAGATTGTTGTTACCCTCTGAGGAATTTGCTGAAAGGCATCAAAGAACTGTTTCGCCGTCTTCTCAGGCATGTCGGGCACCATTGAGCCCAGAGTAAAGACGATGAAGCCGTCATCTCCCGATCCATCGACAAACTTCTCCAAATCCTGTAGAGAAAAAGACAAAAAGATATTTAAGAAATAAAGTGTGACACGTCAAGTGATTTATAATCCTGATCAAAGTTTACACCAAATAGCTCTCGTCATATCTATATTGGTCTAATTGTGATGTGTAATGTGTAACAGATTATAGATTTTATAGTAGAACCATTATCACTTGTATATATATTTAAAATAAGATGTTACAGACAAAAAGCATGGATACTCAAAATTATATCGTATTAGGAGGATGAGATATTCACTTTTACAGATAATAAAACCAGGTCACTTGAATGCAGCGACAAGAATATTGAGGAGACCAAACAAGCGCTCCATAAGCGTATAGCTCAACACAGAAGAGACAACTCCTCAGGACAAGACTCAGCAACAACCCCTCACCTTATGGATGCTAATGACTCCTGAGGATTCTTATTGTCTTGGTGGTTTCGGTCCTTTCTTTGTTTTCTGATCCAACAGGAGTATACGTATCTGGACTCTCTACCAATCAGTTAGAACTGATGTATTCTACTAAACTTGAACAAGTCCAGTTGATTCTTCGTTTTAGATTTTTAATTGATTTACCCCGACCCGGATGACTGAGAACCGACACAGACAGGTTGTTTGCTTGTTTGCTTAGAAACGAGTGGACAATGTCCAGACATTTTTCCTGGCATGCAGTGTACGGCATGTTTTATACTTTGTACTTTCTTTGAATACTCACCGCTGGTAGAGGAGCTTTCTTTGCACAGTTGATTCCCCCGATGAAAGCCGTGTTTGGCATGACTGGTTTGGGCCACTGAAAAGTAAAGTCATATCTAAGCAGCCAGAAAGCACCATGGCTGAGAAGCTCCTGGTATGTTGTGATGTCTCCTAAATACCTCTTGACCAAATCATCATAAAGGAAATACCATTTCCTGCACATGTAGGAATCCACAGTAGTCATAACCATGTTTTTGACTCTCTGTGGGAAGTTCATCACATCTGTATTTCCAGAAAGGAATGCAGGAACGTATGAAGGAGGAGATGGGCACTGGTTAGCTTTTGAACCCAAGTCACATGGAAGCATATAGTGGATATAAACTGCTGGAATAGAAAACATAGCAGCCAGAACTGGGCCACAGGGAAGGAATGCGTCTGTAAGCACAACATCGAAGCCCTCCCTCCTCAGTCGACTCATCACGGGCTGGTTGTTCAGCAAACTCTCACAACCTTTCACCTGCATTGAAGTATAGTTAACCAAACGCTCCACATCAATAAGCATGTCTGTCATTGCTGGCGGCTTAAGGAACACTCCATCTGTGAATCCTTTCATAGTTTCATCCAGTTCAGCTTCAGTGAACGGCACTTGGTAGATCTCAGTCCTGTAGCCTTCGGAGCCTTTCATCAACATGCTGGTTTCCGGCAACAGCGCCAAAACATCATGTCCTTTGTGGCTGAGCTCTTCAACCAGGATCTTTATGCTGAGCCAGTTGCTCCCGTCCAAAGGCAGAACCAGCACTTTTCCACCCTGAACGGGCCCCAGGCTGAGACAACACAGCCAGGCCACCAGCGTAGGAAACAACACCCTCCCCTTCATGCCTCCTCTCTGTGCTGGGTTGCTGAAAAAAAAAGCCAGTGGCGGCTCCTGTTCCGCTGCGCCTTTATATCTAGCATTTGTTCATATTTGGAGGAAGTTAAGATCACATGTGTGGGCGTGGTTTCATAACACCACCAGAAAGGGGGTGGAGGACAGAGAGAGAGAGAGAGAGAGAGAGAGAGAGAGAGAGAAGCAGTCCAATGGGACACCGGTAGACTTCCTATTCAGAGTTACCTCCCTTGATCAGTCACGTTTAACAATACTTGACATCATGTCACACAACTGACTGGTGTATTCATCTAAAAGAACCTCAAACAGCTACAGTGTAGATTTATTGTGTTTAGGCGAGAGTGTTGAATTATGAGACTATTCTAACTTCCCGGACCTGAAATAACTTGAAACACTTTTTCAGTAAGGCCAGCTCCGTTTCCGTGGAGCTCAGAGAGCTTTCCTGTCACGTGCTTCAGAACATCCTCATACTGTTTAGGTCTGTTTCTTCACCAGGGTTGGAGCTGCATAAGATTTTGCTGCAAGCTGAAACTATTGGCATGTTAAAACATGACTTTCTTTTGTTTTTTTCAACTTGACCTTCTATCTGAAGAATGTTGGTTTTACCTGCAGAAGTTGGAAGTCCAGCGATAATGTCTGGAGCAGGTGTGAACCGTGCACAAACTGTAAAAACCGCTGTTTAGTACTCTAACCTGTTCTTTTACTGTGGAGTCGTTACAATCACAGAGAATTACAGTTGTTTGTGTGCTTTTTAATACTGTTAAGGCACAGATGATCATTTTAAGGTGTGGCACAGTTTCATCAGTATGTCGTCATCACAAAAAGGAACAAAAACAAGTTGTGCATGCATTGACCTGCAAACACCTGAAGGAAAAGAAAAGGCTTGTCACAAGAAAAACTTTGAAAAAAAATAATATTTGGTTTTATTTTCATTCAGACAGTGAGTAAAGACACTGAGATTCAAATATGTTGATATTTTTCACTGATATTTTTTTATTCTTCTCTTTCCTTTTTTCGGGACACGCAAAAAATGTGTTCTATATTCTGATGAATATTGCTCTATGATCACTACGCTCTCTTTTTCTTTACAGCCTTCTTTCTGAAACACTTCCCTGTGCAGAACAAACAGCATTTGAGTGTCAGCCACAGAACAGTCAGGAGAATGATGAACATGAAGCCAATGACATCCAGGGAATGGTACTGAATCCAGTTTAACTCATGAGCAGCGACTCTCAGATGCGCTGCTCCTTTGTGCCTCATGACAAACTCAGTCCAGAAAACAGCCAGGTCCAAAGGCTCCACGGGACGGTCCAGGTGGATCCGAGACAGCTCCACCATCTTCTCTTTGTAACTGGGGAGTACAAATATTTTGACAAATTAAGAGATGAAGAACTGATGAGACTACTTAGTAAAACTGTGATACTCATGGCATTGTAAATCTTTCAGAATATGAAATATTCACATCAGTGTAAAAATAGATTAAACTGCACAGGAAGAGGTACACTGTGTTTTAGCAGCAGCATTGGCATACTGTTAGCCCTTCAAAGTGCAAGATATTAACAACCAGATAATAATGATTTTAGTAATACTGTCACACCTTGAGGCGGGCCGGTGTCATTCCTCAACTAACTCTCCCTGTCTTCACCTCCCGGTGCTCCTGCAATCAGCTCATTCCCGTCATCATCTGCACCACAACAGCAATCAGCCCGGACCCTACATATACTCTGCTCACACACCACACCCCTGCCAGATTGTCAGTGACGTTACTACTTTCCAGCACTTCAAACTGACCTCCCGTGTTTCGACCCTGCCTGCTTCCCGGACTCTGCCTCTTCGCCTGCCACCTCGGATCTGTCTGCCTGACCGTCCTAACCGACAATAAAAGCTGTTTTTGTAGTTCCACTCGACTGCCTCGCAATTGGGTTCTTACCTGCCTTAGGCCGTGACAAATACAAGTAAATAATAAATATATTTAAAAAAATAATAATTTTCTAACCCTAATCCTATAAATTAAATAATTGGCAATACACATAACATACATTATATGGCTTTTATTGTGAGTTACACAGTCAAATTCTATTGTGCAGAACCTTTGAGAAATGTGTCTACGGTAAGAGTGCCATCTGCTGGCTGTTTTCCCAAAGTGTCAAAAAGAACTGAACACAAATGTTTTACAGTGTTTGTAGAGCTGACCACAATGTAATTTTTATTTTTAGCTAGAAATTGCTTTTGTGTTTGGTCCAGAAACATTCTCACAGTCGAAACAACAGATAAAATGAGGCCCTATGAGGGACTTGATATGTGAATAAGTACTGAAAATAAAACATAACCTCATACAAGCTGTAGGTTTCACTTTTTGTAACATTCTTGGGTTTTATAAAATTATCTAGCACCCATATTGTGTGTTAAGTTTAGACACAAGAACATTTATTTGACATAATGCAAAATGTCAATAAGTGCTATAAAAAACAGGGAATTATGTAGCTAATGAAATATGAATAGTAGAAAGAAAGAAAACAGGAAATACATGATTTATGTCTTACCTTTTCTCATGGATGACTTTTTTTAGTGCATCTAACAGCGCTTCAGTCGTCACAGTAAAAATATCAAGTTTCTCTGCAACACCACGGGTCACCATGCGATGCACGTTGTCCACCTGGTCCCCAAACAGTGGGAACATCAACATGGGTACAGCGTTACAGATACTCTCGTAGATGCCGTGGCTCCCTCCGTGAGTGATGAAGACTTTAGCTTTGGGATGAGCTGAGAAACACAACAGACACAAACCAATGCTGGTGAATTTTCTTATCGGAATATACTTTGATGGGTTTGAATGGTAAAGTTAATACAGATGATGATGATGAATAGCACCTCATGCATTTGTCTGGATAAACTTACCGAGCAGGTCCTTCTGAGGTAACCATTTCATAAGTTTCACATTCTTGGGTGGAGCTTCAGGTGGGACTCCAGTGTATCTCCACACAACCTGAAACACAAACCGCTTCATTTTCCCTATCTGACAGGTAATGTGTTCATTAATGAAATAAAGGTTTGACATGTTTGCAGTCGGATAAGGTAGAGAACAAAGTCCTCTGCTTCAACATGATAAACTCATACAGTACATGCAGAGCTTGAAAACCTCTAGCCAATGACTGCCATGCAGTCTGTTAAGATTGTTGTTACCCTCTGAGGAATTTGCTGAAAGGCATCAAAGAACTGTTTCGCCGTCTTCTCAGGCATGTCGGGCACCATTGAGCCCAGAGTAAAGACGATGAAGCCGTCATCTCCCGATCCATCGACAAACTTCTCCAAATCCTGTAGAGAAAAAGACAAAAAGATATTTAAGAAATAAAGTGTGACACGTCAAGTGATTTATAATCCTGATCAAAGTTTACACCAAATAGCTCTCGTCATATCTATATTGGTCTAATTGTGATGTGTAATGTGTAACAGATTATAGATTTTATAGTAGAACCATTATCACTTGTATATATATTTAAAATAAGATGTTACAGACAAAAAGCATGGATACTCAAAATTATATCGTATTAGGAGGATGAGATATTCACTTTTACAGATAATAAAACCAGGTCACTTGAATGCAGCGATGAGAATATTGAGGAGACCAAACAAGCGCTCCATAAGCGTATAGCTCAACACAGAAGAGACAACTCCTCAGGACAAGACTCAGCAACAACCCCTCACCTTATGGATGCTAATGACTCCTGAGGATTCTTATTGTCATGGTGGTTTCGGTCCTTTCTTTGTTTTCTGATCCAACAGGATTATCTGGACTCTCTACCAGTCAGTTAGAACTGATGTATTCTACTAAACTTGAACAAGTCCAGTTGATTCTTCGTTTTAGATTTTTAATTGATTTACCCCGACCCGGATGACTGAGAACCGACACAGACAGGTTGTTTGCTTGTTTGCTTAGAAACGAGTGGACAATGTCCAGACATTTTTCCTGGCATGCAGTGTACGGCATGTTTTATACTTTGTACTTTCTTTGAATACTCACCGCTGGTAGAGGAGCTTTCTTTGCACAGTTGATTCCCCCGATGAAAGCCGTGTTTGGCATGACTGGTTTGGGCCACTGAAAAGTAAAGTCATATCTAAGCAGCCAGAAAGCACCATGGCTGAGAAGCTCCTGGTATGTTGTGATGTCTCCTAAATACCTCTTGACCAAATCATCATAAAGGAAATACCATTTCCTGCACATGTAGGAATCCACAGTAGTCATAACCATGTTTTTGACTCTCTGTGGGAAGTTCATCACATCTGTATTTCCAGAAAGGAATGCAGGAACGTATGAAGGAGGAGATGGGCACTGGTTAGCTTTTGAACCCAAGTCACATGGAAGCATATAGTGGATATAAACTGCTGGAATAGAAAACATAGCAGCCAGAACTGGGCCACAGGGAAGGAATGCGTCTGTAAGGACAACATCGAAGCCCTCCCTCCTCAGTCGACTCATCACGGGCTGGTTGTTCAGCAAACTCTCACAACCTTTAATCTGCAGAGTGGTATAGTTAACCAAACGCTCCACATTGATAAACATGTCTGTCATTGCTGGCGGCTTAAGGAACAATCCATCCGTCAATCCTTTCATAGTTTCATCCAGTTCAGCTTCAGTGAACGGAACTTGGTAGATCTCAGTCCTGTAGCCTTCGGAGCCTTTCATCAACATGCTGGTTTCCGGCAACAGCGCCAAAACATCATGTCCTCTGTGGCTGAGCTCTTCAACCAGGATCTTTATGCTGAGCCAGTTGCTCCCGTCCAAAGGCAGAACCAGCACTTTTCCACCCTGAACGGGCCCCAGGCTGAGACAACACAGCCAGGCCACCAGCCCCAGCGTAGGAAACAACACCCTCCCCTTCATGCCTCCTCTCTGTGCTGGGTTGCTGAAAAAAAAAGCCAGTGGCGGCTCCTGTTCCGCTGCGCCTTTATATCTAGCATTTGTTTATATTTGGAGGAAGTTAAGATCACGTGTGTGGGCGGGGTTTCATAACACCACCAGAAAGGGGGTGGATACAGAAAGAGAGAGAGAGAGAGAGAGAGAGAGAGAGAGAGAGAGAGATCCTATTCAGAGTTACCTCCCTTGATCAGTCACGTTTAACAATACTTGACATCATGTCACACAATTGACTGGTGTATTCATCTAAAAGAACCTCAAACAGCTACAGTGTAGATTTATTGTGTTTAGGCGAGAGTGTTGAATTATGAGACTATTCTAACTTCCCGGACCTGAAATAACTTGAAACACTTTTTCAGTAAGGCCAGCTCCGTTTCCGTGGAGCTCAGAGAGCTTTCCTGTCACATGCTTCAGAACATCCTCATACTGTTTAGGTCTGTTTCTTCACCAGGGTTGGAGCTGCATAAGATTTTGCTGCAAGCTGAAACTATTGCCATGTAAAAACATGACTTTTTTTGTTTTTTTCAATTTGACCTTCTATCTGAAGAATGTTGGTTTTACCTGCAGAAGTTGGAAGTTCAGCGATAATGTCTGGAGCAGGTGTGAACCGTGCACAAACTGTAAAAACCGCTGTTTAGTACTCTAACCTGTTCTTTTACTGTGGAGTCGTTACAATCACAGAGAATTAGAGAATTACAGTTGTTAGTCTGTGCCTTAACAGTATTAAAAAGCACACAATCATTTTAAGGTGTGGCACAGTTTCATCAGTATGTCGTCATCACAAAAAGGAACAAAAACAAGTTGTGCATGCATCGACCTGCAAATACCTCAAGGAAAAGAAAAGGCTTTTCACATGTATTTGTCTGTGAATGTTTCAGGCACATGAGAAACACTTTGAAAATATATATATATTTGGTTTTATTTTCTTTCAGACAGTGAGTATGACATTTAAATATGTTGATATTTTTCACTGAGATTTTATTCTTCTCTTTACTTTTTTTGGGACACAAAAATGTGTTCTATATTCTGATGAATATTGCTCTATGATCACTACGCTCTCTTTTTCTTTACAGCCTTCTTTCTGAAACACTTCCCTGTGCAGAACAAACAGCATTTGAGTGTCAGCCACAGAACAGTCAGGAGAATGACAACCATAAAGCCGATGACATCCAGGGAATAGTACTGAATCCAGTTTAACTCATGAGCAGCGACTCTCAGGTGCGCTGCTCCTTTGTGCCTCATGACAAACTCAGTCCAGAAAACAGCCAGGTCCAAAGGCTCCACGGGACGGTCCAGGTGGATCCGAGACAGCTCCACCATCTTCTCTTTGTAACTGGGGAGTACAAATATCGAGATGAAGAACTTAATATATCCCCATAAACAACACTGTTGAAACTTTGATACTGCCCAAAGATTTATAAAATAAAATATGAATTACTTACATGAGTTTAAAGGATTGGGTAAACTGCACAAACACTTTGCAGCTACAGTAACATATACAAATGTTTTCAATAATACTGATTAGATTTTAGTTCAAGTTGAATTCTGGTGGAGTGATGTGGATGTTACATATATGTTCTGTGATTTGATTGCTCATATGCAAATGCCAAAAAGCTATTTCAGCTTGTATCGCTAAGGCATTTTATGATTTTTTTCCATGTTACCTTTGGTCATAGATGATTTTGTTTAATGAAGCCAAAAGTCTTTCAGTCGTCACATCATAAATGCTGAGTTTCTCTGCAACGCCACGGGACACCATGCGTTGTGTGTTATGAGTCTGGTCCCCAAACAGTGGGAACATCAACATGGGTACAGCGTTACAGATACTCTCGTAGATTCCGTGGTTCCCTCCGTGAGTGATGAAGACTTTAGCTTTGGGATGAGCTGAGAAACACAACAGACACAAACCATTGCTGGTGAATTTCTTTATCGGAATATACTTTGATGGGTTTGAAAGGTAAAGTTAATAAAGATGATAGCACCTCATACATTTGTCTGAATAAACTTACCGAGCAGGTCCTTCTGAGGTAACCATTTCATAAGTTTCACATTCTTGGGTGGATCTTCAGGTGGGACTCCAGTGTATCTCCACACAACCTGAAACACAAACCGCTTCATTTTTTACTTTGCAATGTATTCGTGCAATAAACTGAAGGTCTGGCATGTTTGCAGCAAGATAAGGTGGGGATCAAAGTCCCTTACGAGGACACACCATTAAAACAATTTAGACCAGGGACTGCAGATTGTTCAATCCAGGAACTCATACTGATACCCTAATGAAGGTTTGGCGTGTTTGCAGTCAGATAAGGTAGAGAACAAAGTCCTCTGCTTTCAACATAAACTCATACAGTACATGTAGAGCTTGAAAACTTGTTGTTACCCTCTGAGGAATTTGCTGAAATGCATCAAAGAACTGTTTCGCCATCTTCTCAGGCATGTCGGGCACCATTGAGCCCAGAGTAAAGACGATGAAGCCGTCATCTCCCGATCCATCGACAAACTTCTCCAAATCCTGCAGGCAGGTTGTAAAAAACAATACAAAACATTACAGAAGAATTATGTAATAAATGTTTTTTCTTACAGAGTCTTTGTCTTTAGGGTGCGCTATCATCCTCTCACTCTCATCTGGAAATTGTCATTATGGTCAAATTATTTTCAAGTATAATGATGAAGGGAATTAATTCGATCCAAATTGTTTTAAATACAGCTTATTGCTGTTCAGTTATTTTGTTTTAGTCTCAATGAGCTTCTCGCTGCAGAAGGAGCTGCAGAAGGAGGCACCACTTCTGTTGGAGTCTGTGATTCAACAAATGAATTGGAAGAGGCAGCTGCACAGATGGGAGGTATGGGTGTAAAGGTAAAGCGATCACATTTCCACTTACAGAACTGTTGAGAGAAAACCAATCTTCAGAGATATTTTTCTGATTTTCAGTATCACGTTTTCAAATCACAATTTTATGGGTTTTAAGACAAATCACGCGCATGTGATTGACATTTCACACATGTTTAGTTTGACATGCTTTCTTTGAATACTCACCGCTGGCAGAGGAGCTTTCTTTGCACAGTTCATTCCCCCGATGAAAGCCGTGTTTGGCATGACTGGTTTGGCCCACTCAAAAGCAAAGTCATATTTAATCAGCCAGAAAGCACCATGGCTGAGAAGCTCCTGGTATGTTGTGATGTCTCCTGAATACCTCCTGACCAAATCATCAAAATGGAAATAGAGCACTCTGCACGTGTAGGACTCCACAATAGCCATAACCATGTTTCTGAGTCTCTGTAAGAAATTCATGACATTTGTATCATCAGAGTAGAACACAGGAACGTAGGAAGGAGGAGAGGGACATTGGTTGACTTTTAAATCTAGGTTACATGGAAGTTCATTTAGGAAATAAATCGCTGGGATGGAAAAGATATGAGCCAAAAGTGAACCACAGGGAAGGAAGGGGTCTGTAAGCACAACATCAAAGCCCTCTCCCTTCAGTCGACTCATCACAGGCTGGTTGTTCAGCAAACTCTCACAACCTTTAATCTGCAGAGTGGTATAGTTAACCAAACTCTCCACATCGATAAACATGTCTGTCATTGCTGGCGCCTTAAGGAATAATCCATCCGTGAAAACTTTTAGATTTTTATCCATTTCAGCTTCAGTGAACGGCACTTGGTAGATCTCAGTCCTGTAGCCTTCGGAGCCTTTCATCAACATGCTGGTTTCAGGCAACAGCACCAAAACATCATGTCCTCTGTGGCTGAGCTCTTCAACCAGGATCTTCATGCTGAGCCAGTGGCTCCCGTCCATAGGCAGAACCAGCACCTTCGCACCCTGAACGGGCCGCAGGCTGAGACAACACAGCCAGGCCACCAGCCCCAGCGTAGGAAACAACACCCTCCCGTTCATGCCTCCTCTCTCCAGTCAAGCTGTGTTGTTGTGAGCAAGTGGTGAATGAGTACGTATTGCTCAAGGGATATTGTGTAACCACCGAAAGGGAGTGTGAAAAAAAAAAGTCCCAGTAATCAGAGTTTGTCTCCAGTTTGTCATGTGATTTAGTCTTTTCTTGGTTAATTTATCCATGTTCCAATTATTAGTTTCATTTACTACTTAGTGACATTATGCAACTTGTATCTATTTATGCGTAATTGTTAACTTTTGTTCATATGTCAAACGGTGTTGTTGAAGCATAAAGACAGTATTTTATTTCAGTGAAATATATATTAAGGCATAGCAATAGTAAAAAAATATTTTCTTTGTGTTATTTCTCTATTATCGTAATTGCGATTTTTTGGTTTAAATACAAAATGATTTCCTCCAGCAACAGATGATGAGTAAATAAATTGTCTTTGTTTGAGTCGGCTATTGAAAAAGAGGGACATCCATGCTTAATGAGTTACTGGATTAACTCTTTTGCTCTTTTTTTAAATCCTCTCTCATGACCCACACACGGGAGATGGTGTAAATCAGGGGTGTCAAACTAATTTTCTCCGAGGGCCACATCAGCATTATGGTTGCCCTCAAATAGCCAGTTGTAAATGTAACATCGTGTAAATGTAACTAAATGTAATGTAAATAAAATGTAACTATTCCTTAACATTCTGCTAAATAACTGTATTTACTACTACATACTTCATGAAATTATAAATATTACATATGCAATTGCATAGTTCTAAAAATATATCGATACCTTACTGCTGTAAAAATATCTGCTGAGGTTTTGTAATCGCCGGCGTCTGTCTGTAATTTGTTCTTCAATATCTCCATTGATTATTGACCGATATTTAGGGAGTTTAACACAGTCATGTAGGGTGGGGGCCTCGATCTCACCAATGAATATCATCTGGGTCGGATCCAGAATGGAGTCAGCAACAAATATTTAATTTTAACATTAAAACCCAATTTACAGATTAAAAATCAGTTACAAATACACATCAACTCTGATTCACTTTTACTTTTCAGCATTTTACGAAAACAAATGTGTGCACAAAGCTCTTGCGGGCCACAAAAAATGACGTGGCGGGCCACATTGGCCCCCGGGCCTTGAGTTTGACACATATGGTGTAAATCATTTTCTATGGGTGCACAGAGGACATATTTTTGAGTGAGGATGATAACGGTGCTCCTGAATACGATGAACAACGGACAACAAACAATTGTGTTCTCTGCACTTGTGGAAGGTGTAACCCTCATGGTTTTTTCATGGACACTGAAGGGTTAACTCCAGTCAGGTCCATTGATCGTGGACACATCTGCTGGGAAGGCACTAGAGAAACAGGATAATCCACAGATACAGAAGCAGCCTGGGAATGACCGCCCTGAGAAATAATGTGTATGAGGAATGCTGTTGGTTAAGTGAACTATTTAGGATTATCATCACCAATCATCACTTCACTTGTTCTTACCAACAGTAAGGAACATTAGACACAAGGATCAAGTGGTGGGATGTTGATGATTAATGATCTTGTGATATATGCAAACAATCCTCAATTTCAAATGATCAAAAACGATACCTATAGAGGACCTGCGACATGAAAATGCTAACGCACACAACTAAAATAAATGCAGAGCATATTGTCGATGGCAGCATGTGTAATTCCTCTCAGAGAATGAACACCCAGACCACGAAAGGCTTGCACAGAGACTCCTTGGTGTAGAAGTGATGCTGCTTGGGCTGCGTAATCAGGAAGCCTATGTTCTGGAGAGGATCTCCTTTGTTTGATTATTTCACATTTGTGTTTCCTTGCGTCACATCATCACCTGGAAATCCTTTTTTTCCCCCTCTGTAGCGTGAAACGCGTGTCTTTAACCACACGATGGCACCAAAGCCCAACGGAGCCGACACAGTGCCTCCAGCAGCAGAAAATGTTGGCCCATGTGTGGAACCGTGACCAAAGCGTGAACGTTTTCTGTCTGCTCTGTGGCCAGGACTGCTTCATCAGCCAGTTCCCAATGACGATCACTCACCATGGAGTTTTAATTTTGAGATTCAAACAGTAAAATTGTTTCAAAAGTGTGTGTGCGTGCGTGCGTGCGTGCGTGCGTGTGCATTTTGCAGGGACTGAACGTATAAATGCGACTATAACAGAAACAGTGAACCTATTTGAGCGTGAAGCGCATGAAGGGTTAAACACGTGCACGTTTTGCTGAGCAAAACCTGACATCAGTGAGATCAAGCCACTTTACGCGTCTCTCGCACGGTGAGCGGACGACTTCAAAAGAAGATAGCTCGTGCGTCGACGCGGATGCGCGCCGGCCGACCTTGGACTCTCCAGACGCGAAACGGAGGGTTTTGCGCACTGAAACAAGACGAGCTGCGTGCCCCGCATCCAAGCATCTCAGCTGCAGAAGGGAACATTGACTCAGTATCCAGAGAGACGGAGACGTTTGAGAGGATTTTACGCGCCGTTCCCCAAAGTGGATTGAACGCGGATGATTCCAAACATCTTTCCAAACTAAGTGAGGTATTATTACATTTGCAGAACGGTAAGGGAAATAATATTTAAATAGCTTTTCCGTTGAAGTCCTCTCAAATGTAACACGCCGAGGTTTAAGTGATTTGCAGCGTCCACATGTCTACTTTTGCGCGCAGGTGATCCCAGCAATGCTTCAACGGCATGCGCGTCTCTCCCTCTCCAAATCTTCAAGAGAGGATTTAAGCGCCGCTCATTGTGAATAAGTCGAGAAGTCTGTGAAGATGAGAGCTCTGCCAATACTCCTGTTTCTTCTCTTCCTGCACCAGGTGAGATATGAGAGCAATAAATGGGAAAAAAAGACAGAATGCGTAGAAATGTATCTGCGGGGCGTAAAAAGAAAGTTTCAGTGTTTTTGTTTCAAGACTTTCACTTCTATCCTGATATATGTATGTTGTTTTTTATACATCTATATAAAAATATCTGTTTCATTCCATTCTTGCTACAAACATGACAATTTAAGTAAATTATATGCTTCTTTTTTTGACAGAATTATCAGCAGCTCATTTCGTTTGTGCGTGGGGGGATCCATATTAATAAAATAACAATTAATGATAATGCTGTTTTTCTTTTTTCTTTTTTACATTTATTAAAGTTCACCTCTGCAAATATGGTGACATATTTATTTTTGCAACCTATAAAAAACACTAATATACATATAAATTATCAGCTTGTTTTTTTGTTTTTTTACTCAGTAGAATCTATCTTAATTGTTCATTCCCATATCTCTTTGAAATATTGTATACTGTATTGAAAAGCTAAAAAAAAAAGACTGTTTAAAAAAAGAATAATAATACAGAGGATTTACATTTAAATGTGAGCAATGAGGATTGGATTATAATTAATGATAAATAAGAAGTGGTGTCAGTGTAGTTTACAATCATTTTAATATAACGCTATCGTCACTCACCTGACTGTGGCCAGTTTCATCCTTTTACCCTGCGGTGACCGTTCATATATTATACTACGGCCGAATAAATACAAACATCTTCATTTATTCAGCTGCATCACACGGACGCTGATGTTTAGCAGTCATTTTTATTCATTTTGCTTTCAGCTTCAAACAATGTATGACCTTTGTTTTGAGTTCTCAACTTCCATGAAGTGTCTTATTGTGTGAAAATGGAGGCCAGAGCTTGAAAAAGAGAAGACAACTAATGACACTAAAAATTGGTTTTAAGGCTCGCACTGTTCCTTCTCGATTATCAAACAATATCAAATAAGGGGAATTATTTCACTCAGGAAGCTGATTATCTTGATCCTCTTCACATAATCTTTCCGGAGTATAAATCAGTTTTCTTTGCCGGAATAAGCTCTTCAAAGAAAGATCGTAAGCTTCAGTGAAATTTAAAGGTCCTCTCCTACTTTTTTTTTTTTTTTCATATACATTTGAATAAAGTGTGCGTTTTATCATGATCGTCTTCACTTTACGGATTCTTTTGGTGATCACACCTGAAAAGAAAATGCCATTTGATTGAAGAAATTCCTTACATCTGTGCTGTCCCCAAAGAGGGTTTCTTTAGAGATAGCCTTGAACTGTGATGCAGCAGCAACATGCTGGCTGCTCTGGCTGCTGTTGTAATCATCCTTGAACAGAGAGAGAGAGAGAGAGAGACAGAGAGAGAGGCTGCATCCCTGGGGAGGCTTTCTTCATATGCCTCAATGGCTTTCCTCCCAGCAGACCCACCACTGCCTGACTGGGGACATATTGCCCCTTATCAATATTCACATCCTTCCAAAGGGTGAACTTAGGTAATTTACAGGAAGATTGCACCAAAACTGCCCCATCCCCCCTCTATTTTTAACGGCATTAACTGTGTGGACATGATATATAGATCTGATTTGGGCGAGCCTAAAACACAATATCATCTTAATGCAGCTCAGACAACTGAGCAAACTATGACATTGAAGGAACTTCATGTTTTAATTTATCCTTTGTTCTTGTGAACCGATCACTCAGAACAAGAGAGGCAGATGAAGAACAGTCTTCCTCAGGCTTCCTCATGCACCCAGAACATGAATCATACGTTAAAAATGTAACCCCAGCCCAAGCATCTGTGCCGTACCCCAGGGATGTATAAAAGGGTCAAAGCCATCCAGGGAGAATCAATTCTTTCCCTTGACATCTGCTCTGCAGTTATCCTCTGTGCAATGACAGCAGTACAATGTAGATGAAGATAAAACATACTTGAGAGGACTTGCGCTCTGCAACCCCCCCACCCCCTGCTTGTCCTGCATCTATCCCGCAGATTGCTGTGTTTTTTCATCACTGCATGGGATTAAGCGTGAGAAGACGTCGACAAAGGCTATTAAGCCTTTGTATCTTATTGCCAGGCTGAGAGCTCTTTGGTATTATCATGTCATGACAAAGCATGGACGAGGTCCACACCAAGAGGATGAGTGGGAGTGTTAAAGTGTATGCCCCCCCCCCCCCGGTTATACCATGAACGCCGCCCTGGGTTGGGCGCAGCGGAATGGCGCAGCGGAATAGCGCGAGCATCTCATGATAGAAGAGTGTGACGCATTAAAGAGACAAAGCGTAGCTGGCTGTGAGGAAGAGGAAGAAGTCTGTCCTCTGGAGCCGATACATGCATGGAGTTTATCCCTGCAACTTTGATTTGCATTGATTTATGGGATCACAAGTCGTTCCTCAAAGGGTTTGGCATTAATTTCAACTGTTATTTATTTATTAACATCCACTTGCTTGATTATCCTCCCGCTTATCCGGCACCAAAAGTAGAACATTATCAGAAGAGGAACATCAGAACTTGAAATATATTTGGGCGAGTTTTAGCTGCTGAAGTGGCTGTTTCATCCAACCAGATTTATTTTCCTCTCAGTTGCACCAGAGTGATCCGTTAATCGAAGTAAAAAAAAAAGAAGAAAAAACCTTGCAAGGTCAATAGTTTTGTCCTCATCTTCATAACAAAACACAAATTCTACATAAATTCCCTCTCTAAGGGCTCTTTAACCCCCCCCTCATGCTCCATTAGCTTTGGTTTTACTATTTATTTAATGTATATTTAAAGGCAACTAACGCTGAGAAGTGTAATAAAATGTACAGTGAGGTGATTAGGAGCAGCTCTTTAATCTCACGCTTCTGATAATACTGCATGGGCTGATTGATTAGTTTTTCAGGAAGCTTATGTCAGAAAAACCTAATCCGTCGTTGGATTGTGCCAGCCTTGTAAGGTTTTCCGCGCTGCCACTTTATCATGGCGGCGAATTACAGAGCTGCTGGGCTGTGATAAGGTCCTCGTCTCTTTTTACGGACCCCACCATCCAGCCCCCCCCCGTGCAACCCCACCCCCAACGCACCCACCCCTCGCTCTGGACAATCAAAAAAATAAAAAACGTGTTTATATTCTTCACATCCTTGCTCTGCCTGGTCTTCACATCAACCTCTCTCAGGATTTGCTTTTTAACAAAGAGAGAGAGAGAGAAAATATATATTGGCACTTAAGTCTTCAAAAAACCCTTCAGAGAAACTGGAATGGCAGGAAGGCCAGCAAACATTTCTGCAGGAGTGATCGAACACGGGCCGATGGAGTGAAAGGTCCTTGCATGCATGTGATGCATTCCAGGAATCGGTTTGGAGCCTGCGTGGTTCTGATGTGTATCTGTGCTCAATATTGGGGTCACAACCATTTCTATCCAGCGGGCTTGTCTAGATAATCCTCCATAAACAACAACGTCTGTGGCATTTGCAGTCCTCAGCCCGTCTGAGGTCGAGATTCTTCAGCCCGAATCCCCCCCCCGTGCCTCCGGCTAACGCTGCAGCCCGCATCGACTGGTCATGGGCCCAGCAATGTTTCCGATCATTGATCAGAAGTGTGTGTTTACCGTCAATAAATCCATAATAAAGGGCGAAATGAAGATAGAGGAGTCCAAAATAACTGATCGGTCTAACATGTTTGCCCTTTGCATTTATGATAACAGTCTCGCTACTGGGCGGACCGTTAAAGACTAACGCCAAGCAATTACGAGCAACTCAATTACTGTCCTCGCCGCTTCTCCCTCGGTGTGAGATGTCCAGATGAAGTGATTTTTCTAAAGCGACTCACGCCCACTGTGAAGGAAACATTATGTGTAATAAGATGCTGTTTCCCCGGTCCTGGCCCACACCTATGAATTTTTATGGGCAGCCTGAGGCAGCCGCTGGCACTGGAGGCTTCGCTGCCTTCTGCCGCAGCACAGCCATCACCGCTCTGCAGGGTCAGAAGCATCCAGCATCCTCTGATGCACAGCCTCACCGTTTAGCAGCGCTCTTTTCTTTTTTTTTTAACTCGCTGCATGGCTTTCTGCTGCTGCAACAAAATGAAAGGAGGATAGCAGGCGGGTATTCTGTCCAAGTCGTGCGTGGATGATGGGGTATCATCTCTGGAGTCACTTTTGGTCTCATTAAGTCAGTAGCTGAGTTGTTGCACCGCAGCCGAGAGTTCTTCATTTGTCTCAGAGCTGCGGGACTGGATCAGTTCGTAAAATGCCACGTCTCCACTTTCATATTTCCCAAACACACTGGCATATAAAGTTGTTAATTACCAGCTGGTTTGATGCTGTCGAAAAGGTAATCACCATTCATGTCAGCGCTCAGGAGGATGATTGACCTCTTTAATTAAAACGGCATTGCTTTCCTGTGAAAGGCAAAGTGTGACAGCTGTAAGAACCATAAATCTTCCCTCTGATTATTCTCAGTTTTGCATTTGTTCCTCTGCCTGTGGGTTTCGAGGCCTTTTTTTCTTTCTCCCAACCCTATAACAAAGAACTGTCAGCTCCCGTCTGTCTTTGTATATTTCTTTCAAGTACCTGTCGTCAGAGCAACTCAGAGAGAGAAGAAACGGCGTCTTTCCCCACTCTTGTTTCGTCTTCAAAGAGAGACGTTAATGTGAAATCAGCCGAGGCGCAATCTCCTTTGAGGACAGAAACATTTGCTCCGCCAAAACTTAAACGGACGTTCGTTTGAGCAAATCAAGCAAAAATATTGTTTTGGAATACAACAGCCGTATCATTTGCTGCATGGATTTGAAGGAAAGGAAACACAAAAGTGAAGTTCACACAAGTATTCACACATAAATACTCTCTCACAAACACTATGTAAGAAGAAAGTGGGAAAAACAAAAAGTCAGAATCCTGACGTCTTCTTTTGAGAACATCAAACCTCCACAAGAATTAGCTGAGGAGTTTTACAACCGTCTTTACCACTGTTGTAAAGCAGAAGCTGGTAGACATTGGTCAAGAGAAGCATAATTACGCCGAGTCCAACATGCTTTGTGGTATTATCCCCCTGAATCGCTGCTAACAGACGTACAGAGGTGGGCTGCAGGTGTCAGGAGCCGGCGCGGAAGTTGATGCTTTGACCATGTAAGGGGATTATGAAAGTGATGATGCGTTGAAAGGTAGCGCCTGCCTAAAAGTGAAGCGTTTACGGCTTTGCTGCTGTCACATGTGGCAGGTGCTGAGCTCACACAAGTATCCAGATTACCTGGAGGCTCTTGGGGGGGGGGGGGTCTTTGCTAACTCTTCCTGTACACCGGATGTTGCTGCTGTATATTAATTAATTAATTTTCATGCAGGGAAATCACAAAAATAATTGCTATTCACAAATGATAAATATTAGATAATTGTACTTTCCTCTTCAGTAGGTGCTGTGATGTTCATATTTGTATTTTACTGCAGTATTTTCATTTAAAACAGGCACATTTGAGCAGTTGATGGTTTTAGTATTTCATTCTTTGTTATTAATATGCATGGGCACAACTATACATGACATTTCTTAGGAAGGAACTCCTATAAAACCAAAAATGATTTGCCTCTCACCGGGTTCATTCAGATTCTGAGGAAGTACTTCTTCATTCAATGCTTGAAATACCATATATTTAAAAGTAAATATTTGAATGCAGGAAACATTTTCTTGGTGTATTTTTTTTTGCACTGTGGTATTTCCACTGTCTGCGAGGAGGCGCGATCTGGAGATGTTTTTGCTTCATTGCAGGACGGTTCAAATGTCATGTCTAGCGGATTCATGTTCAGATGCTCAGATTGTAACCGTCCAGGTTAGTGGCTGCATTACCTTTGGTAGAAACACTTCAACAGCAAAATGCTGAGATCCAGCATTTGTCGGTGAGGTCAGCATTGCATGTGACAAAATGTGCTGATTTGATTGGGTGCGCACTTGAAGCATGTGTTTGCAGTTTTTTAACAGCTGTCACACGTGCAAAAGTGCAAATTGCTTTTGATCTGTGTGGTTTAGTGTAATGTTCCCTGCGAGGAAAACGCAGCAAATGCTTTGCCACGGATGGAAAACTTCAATATAAATAATCTACCAGTTGTGTAAAAAAAATAATTTGAGTCAGTGTCATTTGCTGCAGGCAGAGTAAGTAACTCAGAATAACACATATTTTATGATCTATGCTAGCCACAGCAGGGGATATGTTTTGTGCTATCGTTCATGTGAATCATTGGCGGTGATGAGTTCTGAGTAACACGACGAGTGAGTAGATTTTGCCTTGTTTGCAAAAACAGGCCCAAAAAACAAACAAAATGCCTAAAATATATATATATATATATATATATATATTATTGTGACAGAATAAAAAATGACTCGTCGCGAATGAGAATCTCCTTTCAGACTTCGAACAGGCTGCATAACATCTTGACAAAGGAAAGTGCAGTAATTATCGGTCCTGTTCATACCAAGACGTTTGTGCAAGCTTAGCGCACACTTGCATTTGAATGTTTGCAAACCTCGCGAACCCCAGAGGCTTTGTTTATGTGTTTCTCTGTGTGGTTGGATATAATCGGAGCGGTCGATGCAGCCGTCACGTTCTATGGCCTTTGTGTTTGTCTCATCGTGACTGACAGTGTTGTACCTGAACACTCGTGCACGCTTTGTGATGCCGTAGCTGTTAACCACTGACAAACACGGAGAAAGCAGCCCTGGCAGACGGAGTCAGGTGTGGCAGCATAGTGTTGTTGTTGTTTTCACTGTTATTTCATTACATTTACTTTGAATAAATAACATTTGCGTAATTATTATTCAGTGCTGCAACACCAAAGCTGTGAGCGGGGTTTGATGCTGACAGTTTGTGTTTTTTTTTTTCCACTGGGAGAGTGGATGCTTTCTCACCTCTAACCCGGGAATCTGTGATTTCACTTGTCACATTTGATGTTATTTTAATTTTTAAGGGCATCTGTCCACGGTGTGATGGAGAAGGAAAGATATGATGCTGGTGATCATAATTAGAACATAAGCACAACTTCCCTTTGGGCTCGCTGGTCTGGCTCATCTGGCTTTAATGCTTGTTATTCACAGGACCACCTTTTTATATATATATATCAGCACGACCATTGTGTTGCGTACAAGCTTTGAATTTGCACGTTTGTGCATCTCACCCTCGGCAGCAGTGATGAGGAAGCTATTTTTAAGTTTAAATATACAAGCTGCTGCAGATTTCTTCACAGTGCCAGAATTTGAACAACATTCTAAGATAGACCCTCAGGAGAAATCCAGCTTGGTAAAAGGAAAAGTGTTTCAAACTACCTCATGAATAAAAAAGAAAAGAAGATAAATTGTAACACATGTGTACACAAACACAAATAGAGATACATATTGCAAAAAGTGAGAGTTCTGGTTGTGTGTATGATTTCATGAGTCAGACAGTCGGTCCAGGAGGTGACAGGACACGACGCCGGGTTATTCAGTTAACGAGATAAAAAAAATAGCACAGCAACAACTTCTTGGTGCACTTGTAGATAACAATCAATAATTAACACTGAAGTACTCTAAATAAATAAAGCTCAATGTTACAATTTCTGATCCAACAAGACAAGTATGGATTTCAGTTTCAGATCGTCCAATAATTACATTTCCTCAGGCTGTGGTTCGGACATTAATCCATGATGGGGCGGTTGCTGCGTGAAGTGCCGCCCGTTCTTCTGGACACACACTACAGTACAAAAGGAAGGTGGCTATCTTATGAATTGCTGGAGCTTATATACGGTAACCTGTCATGATATATCACAGTCAGTGAGCAACTATGGCGCAGCAGAAAAACAAATAATAACAACAAAAAGTGATTTAAATCCTTTCATTGCTCACATATATAAATATAGAAGAATTAAATTCGTACCTACTCATCGCTGCTCTCAATATTCACCTCAAATAATCCTGATTACAGAGACGATGAATTGATCTGAAAATTCAATATTGAATCTATAGCATCTTTAGCATGAGTGTTCTGATATCAGAGGCTCATTCTCGCAGAAGTCAGGTTCTAATGGCCTAAAGAGCCATCCTTGAGGGGAGCAGATTGGTCACATGCACTCTCACACACACACACACACACTAACTAGCTTCTATGATTGGTAAGGTGCCCCTGGTGTGGATTTGCTGTTGCGATCCACCACAGCGCCGAAGCACCTGCCATGTGTCTTCGTGGATGGGCTCTGATTGAAAGTGATGGCTCTGGAGCGTGAGGCTGTTCTAGCGATCAGACTCCCAATCTATTCTTCGGGAGCGTGTAGACTCTCGCTCTCGCTCTGCCTAAGCGCCTCCGGGGTCTTCTCCCCTGGAACCGGTTCTGGGTGTGGATCATTACAAATGATGCGGCCTGCAGCATCGGGAGGAAGATGGCTGGGGAAGGAGGTGTGGCTGGGGATTTCGGTTTTAATGTGAGTGGAGCCGCTCATCATGTTGGATGCTTGACTGCAAGAGGCTGCAGTCAATCCAGCTCTGCAATAGTCGGCAGACTAACTATTTGAGCAGCTCTAATATAGCAGGTGTTGCAATAATGCCGGGAGAGTATTATGGTATGCTGTGGTGAAGCAGATGTAATTTGCATGGAATGTCCAGATTTTTACTACGCAGAAGTGCATCAAATTAATGAAGCCTCAGACACGGAAAATTAGCAGAGAAATGAATTGCGCCACCAAAGCGAGGTCAATTTGCACGGATAAATCCATGAAGAACGGTGGAGTGCATCACTGGAACAGCTCTGTTTGCACTGATGAGCAGGTTAATTGCCCATTTTGTTTATTGTGAGAAAAATGCCTGAAACCATTTTCCTCCAGACGCATATCCAAGCCTTATGTACTGGAAATAAACAAATGGGGAACTCAAAAACACATTATTTTAACTCAATGGTAGAAAAACAGTAATGTGTAATGAAGATGCAGTAGAGGCTATCACAGAGAAATGAGGGGGGGGGGGGGGCACGTTGTCAGCTCGGGCAGACTGAGAGCCATCCCATCGTTGCCATCCAAACAGCACCGTAAACCTCGCCCGCGGCCCGGAACCCATCACGGTCCGGCACAATGTTGCAGGCTGCCCGCTGCAAATGTATTTTAGCAGCACCTCTTCAGATGAGCCAGAAGCCAGATGTCACTGGCTTCTTTATAACTTTCTAGAGGCTAGTTCTAGTCACTGTGGCAATTACCTTTATGTCAGGCCTCGAAAAGATATGTCTACCCACGGGACAAGCAGACAGCCAACGCCGTAACGCTCATTACAGAGGAACAGCAAGGCTGATTCATCCTGAACACGCGGCGTTCCCCGCTGCACATTGTCCGTATTAACGTTCCACCATCATTCATGATAGTAGTATATAGAGGAGACATTAAATGAAATATGCATACTATTTGATTCACAAATGGAGCCTTTGGATCGCTGGACTAGAACACCATTATACGTATAGAAGTACATGGAAACCAGTAAAACAATCGTTTTGAAAGGAGAGAGACATGCAGGCCATGTCATTCAATGGGAAATACATTACTGTATGAAGTAATGTATTTCCTGTTGACTCATATTATCTAAAAATATTGTGTGTAAACGAATGTTAATCTCTCTGTTCATGGCTACAGTAATTGGTTTTGGAATGCTTTGATATTTTTGGAAATTTGAAAAATTCTATTGAAAAAATAGTAGTATGAAATTAGTGGTATGTCCCATGCCTCGTATTTCTTCTTGAAACCTTACACACATACTGCCCCGACAGGAAGTGTGTACTTTTCCATATTCTGAACATCTTAGAAATGTTACTTTTATTCACATTAATATAAATAGTTTGAGATTGAATTAATTTAATGTCATATAATTTATAATAATAAATAATAAATCTCTCAATACTCCCAGTTCCCGGTGAGATAACAAGTGAACTGTAAACTGCATTTATTAGACACTTGCAGGTAGTGATGCAAAAAAGAATTATAACAATTAATACATTTAGTATGCCGATCACTGTTACTGCAAAGAGCAAAACATATCTAAATGTAGTTTTGATTCATCACTACTCATATGCATTTATATATATATATAATTTCCTGACCTCTGTGTTTGTGTTTAGAAAAAGAAGTGAAATCACACAGGCAGATATTTGCAGCCTTTGCCACTCGTCGGTTTTTCTTGTGCCGTTAAAATGAGGTCTCGTGTTTTCTGCTCCATAAGTCTGCAGTTATTATCATAATAATGCCTTGTTTCAAGTCTCCCCAAACTGCCTCTAGCACGGCAGCGGCGATTAAGAAATCTTAATTAAGCTTTTGTAGATTCCCCTTCATCAGACCTTGACTTTTTTTTTTTGGTCTGCACTGCTGCAGCATCTTGTACAAAAACTTGCTCTGTTTTTAATAGACGGCACGCAGCCCACCTAAACCAATGAGGCGTGCTACTTGTGTGTTTGCTGGCGCTCCATGTGCACAGGGAGACAGACAGTGAGAGAAGAAGAGAGAAAGGAACCAGAGCCTATGTGTCAGTGCAAGCTTTCAAGCTCCCAGCACTTCATCTCTCTCGGGGCATTTAAGCCTTAGATATTCCTCTGCTGATCCCCTTGTTGTCACAGCAATTTCTCCAGTTGCTCGTCATACTTAAACTCCTCTCTCATTTGCATTATAATCATCCTGTACAAAGCTCACCTGAGAGTTTCACTGAAAGACAAAAATGTTGTTTCACCTCTGCAGGCGTGCAAAGCACGGCTCCCAGTGTGTCACGGATATCACAGGCCGGGCTTGTGTCGTCACGCCGTCTTTGTTCACAGCAGTGGGGAAATGTTCCTGTTGGGAGTCCCGAAGATTTTACGAGCAGCCCGGCCTGTTATTGTGATGTTGCAAGAGTCAAATCAAATTAACAGCTGGACTCACAAGAGACATGACTGCGTGGCACGGCCATGGCAGCACCGGCGCTGGAATTGGTTGATTAAAACACAATGGATGAGCGGCGTAAAGGGGCATTACGTATACAGGGAGCAACAGACTTAATTATGTATTGCGAGGACTAAATAGGCCAAGGCTTCGGTCCTTATGACATGCATTGATCTCACGCTATATATATCCAGATAGCCATCGCATCCGGCCCGCCACTTTAAGGTGCTACTGGAGTCTGTGGCATTAAGCGGGAGAGTAAAGAAAGGATTTAAGACATTTGCAGCACTTTAACAGGAGCTAGGTTTATAGGAATGTCATGTGAGGTTGAGCAGACAGACCTAGTTTTTTAGTTTTGTACACACATGTGCCTCAGTTAGGCTTACAGCAAAAATTATAATTAGTCTGAAGGTAGTGTGCGGCAACTCAGTGAGAATCCTAACAGCCGCTGTTTGGTGCTTTCAACATCTGCTTCTCTCAGTGATCCCTATAACCAGGCCTGGAGAGACTCTGCACTACTAATTACTAATAAAACCATAAGCTTATTGCTGTGAATTATTAAAGCGTTATCTGAAGTGGACCAGGAGTCGCTCCCGAAGCTAAAAGGCTTTGAGGTACGAAGGAGGGATCACAGTTCATTGCTGAGTCCGGATTAGCACACAGCCCGTACTTCACGGAGTCTGTTTTATTGTTGAGAAGCCTTTTCGGGCTGAAGCTCACACGGACGGGGTGTCGAAAAAGAGCATTAGTGATCGGAAAGCAGCTCCCAAGGATTTCTGTTGTCATGTCATTTGACAAATTGTCTTTAAATATTAGCAGTTGTCTCAATCGTGTGTTTGGCTGTAGCTGATGAAGCGGATGTCTCGTGTGAAGACGCATCAATGTGTCCATGCCTGCTGTGTCAGAGGACAGATGTGTTCACGTTAGAGCAAGGTGCATGGGAAGTGAAGGAAATTATATTTGCTACAGATCGGGTTCGAGTTCTGTGACTTGCGACGTGAATGTAGCTCAAATATATCAATGTGTCATCGTAATGACGTACATCTAGATAAATATAACACTATTGATTCTCTTCTTTTTAGTCCCTTTTAATTGTGTTTTTTAATGTTGCGAGATCTATGTTTTAAAATAAGTATTTAATTAATAAGCAGTTAAATGCTTTTCAAGTTCAAGCAAGTAATTACTCTCTTCTGTAGGCTGTATTGTTTTTTGGAAGGTTTCATTTTTAGAGCAGAATATTTCTATATTTTATATTTATTATATTACTTATTTTGCTTGTTAAGACCAACTAGAAAGTCTAAAATGTCTGAATAACAACTTTGGGTATAGTTTGCGTAACTTCTGTGTCATATTAATCTGCACCCAAGCATTAAAACATTATATTTCCATAATGTTTAATCCGTGTAATGTTTTTTTGCTTTCCTATTTTTCCTAAGGTCACATGCAGGAAAGCGCACGGCGGAGCCACGGAGCTCATCCAGTGGGGCGACAGTGATGATGAACAGAGGATTTCTCCCACAGGGGCAAGTCCACGGATCATCAACCCCCTGCGTCTGTTTGCCAAGGGTTCCCCCGGGTTCAAGAGCAACATGAGGGAAATTACATATTTACAGAACATGGAGGACTTCTGGGACTGGTTATCTAACCAGACAGATGTTCAGGGTGCACAGGCCAGAACTAAACGCAGGCCCATCGTAAAGACTGGCAAGTTCAAAAAGATGTTTGGATGGGGAGACTTCCATTCCAACATCAAGACCGTCAAACTCAACCTGCTGATCACGGGGAAGATCGTGGACCACGGGAATGGCACCTTTAGCGTCTACTTCCGCCACAACTCCACGGGCCTGGGGAATGTTTCTGTCAGCCTGGTCCCACCCTCCAAGGTGGTGGAGTTTGAAATCGCCCAGCAGTCCACGCTGGAGACCAAAGACACCAAATCGTTCAACTGTCGCATTGAGTATGAGAAGACAGACCGAAACAAGAAAACTGCCCTGTGCAGCTTCGACCCCTCTAAGGTGTGCTATCAGGAGCAGACGCAAAGTCACGTGTCCTGGCTGTGCTCGAAACCCTTCAAAGTCATATGCATCTATATAGCCTTTTACAGTGTAGACTATAAACTGGTGCAGAAGGTATGTCCTGACTACAACTACCATAGCGACACGCCCTACTCCTCCACAGGATGATCTAGCTGTTGGTATGCATCAATCGTTTTTTTTTTTCAAAGGTCAACCTCTAATCTCCTTTTTCCGAAATACTTAAAACCTAGACGTGTCAGAGGAAGTCCAGTTCACAACAGGAAGGATTTGATGCATTGTTACCAAACCCTCAGCAAGTATTCCAGACACGTATGCAGGTTTTACACTTGGAGTTAGGTGTCAAGGGACTCGGTTTTAGGGGTTGCTTTGGGATTCCAAGATAGCTGCCAACCCTCCATAACAACAGCACATGTCTCCTGTAATCCGCTGGTATAATTAGCATGTGATCCAGATGTTTTCTTCAAGGCTGGACCATAGGCCAAGCAGCCTCCCAGTTTGAGATGCATATTGACTTCCGCACCAGCGCCGCCGCATTAATGCTAAAACCGCTAAACAATTTCTTCACCTCAACGAGATGAAAACCTTTAAATCATGTAAATTACTAACAAACAAGGCATTTGTGTTGCTTTCAATAGGACATAAAACTCTGTAATTCTCATCACTGTAGGTTCAGTTGAAACAATCAGTTCACGGTCTTTGAGATAGCGCTCCCATCCATTTATACTTGTCAATAGAACACAAAGCAGAGCAGCGCATTGTCTTAGATTCGTTTTCTCGATGAACATTCTTTCAAGTAGCTCTGAATAATGACTACGGCCTTACAGTCTATGTTTTTATCTCTTGGAGCAAGTGGCATAAAATGAATTGAGTGATTTCTGTGCCCATGACCAAATAAATTGATCCGGCACATCTGAAGGCAAGTCGAGAGCATAACCATAAATCTTTGCACGTGTAAGTACCCATCCATATATATAACCTGGCTGCTGCCACGTGCGATCCTTAAATAATGCTGGATTTCTGCTGCCCTCATCATAAGGCATGTGTATGCTAAACCAGTCTGAAATACAACATCTGTTTTTGCAGGATGCATTTTGTGGCATCAGCCTGCAGAACGGGCTCTGCAGTGAATTAATGCGTTAGGAAAGGTGTGTGTGTGTGTGGCGGGTGAGATAATTGCAGGACAGGTGGATTTAGTGAGTCTGGCAGACAATTATCAGCACTTTGTCATGGTGCTGCCACCAGCCCTGACATTACCTGTCTTTAATAGGCTTTAATTAGCCAGGGAAATTTAATTTATTTGAGACCAGGAGTGGAGAAACCGAAAGCCAAAACAAATAAATAAATAAAATGAAGAAAAAAATAACTAAAATCCATCTGGGATTTTAATGAGAAGTGTGACTACATTTGAAAATGTCAGACATTTCCCACTTGTACAGCAGGCTTAATTTGACTGACTTTTGTGTTAAAAGTGGATAACATCCAGTCTTCTTGTAAATGGTGTAATGTGCTTCGACTTAGCGATCACTAACATGGTTTGAAAAGCTTCCGTTGAAAACCGTCAGCAGATTAAATGTCATCAATCGTGTTGATGCATCCGTATACGGAGGATTTTAGGCTGAGGGGTGCGCCACTGATTTATCACGTGGCTTTTCGGAAGACTACCTGATCTGCTGTATCTCGTCTTTCTCTATCAACTGTAAATTATCCTGTCACATTAAGCACATAAGATGTGTAATGTTTAGAAAATGCCTAAATCCGAGTGTTGATATTTTAGTTCCACACCTTTTGTGCAATGCTGTGTATTAACATGTAACTGGATCTAAATGTGTTTACCCTGAAAGTAAACAACTTCCGTTTATTCTCATTCATTTCCCAAAGAATTATAACAAAAAGTATGCTGTTCCTTATTTTTGGTGTTAAGCAGTATCATATATATTTATTCCTCATAATTATGAGTTGCTTTCATTTCCATTTTCTTTTTTGTAATCATTGTAGATGGCATTCATTTCCTGCTTGCTTAATCCTGTTTGAACAGTTTCCTCTGTGAAAAATGAAACAAGGACACTACCTGTGTGTATAGTGTTCGTAAACAATGTTTTTGGAATATTGCATTTCGCCTGGAGTTCGTTTTGTTTAAATGAAACTGTAAAGATCAAGCTGAGGTTTTTATGGCATTAAACCTGACTTGAACTTGGCTCGCAGCATACTGTCAAACTGACCCACCGCCGGTGTGTTGACGCTCAAAATTGTTGCATTTTATTCCTCAGCAGGATAAACACACCATTTAAGGAGGTACATTTCAGTGTCGCTTTTTAATGGGCAATAAATCTGTGTCCACAGGCGTGGATGATACCAGAGGTACACCTTAGAGCACATCCATTTTGCTGTGGCCATCAGTGACAGGGGTCTTTTCATCCGCTTCCATTACTCTTATCTGATCAGGGCGAGGCATCTTCTATAAGGATCAAGCCACACTGCACGCATCCAAATGCTCGGCAAACCCATTTAATCCAATGAGATCACACACATTTTCTTAGCCAATTACTATACAGTCAAACAGCAAAATATTTTTTGTATCAAACTAACCTCCTAACCTGATTTTCAGTGCGTTCTACCCAATAACACAGGAAGTGACCTTGATTTCATGGCAACATTTTCTTCACCATCAGAGGCAAAAGTCAGATTTGGCTTGTTTGAGAAACTTGAAAAGGCAAAGTTGCAGCAATTCACCCCAGAGTGCAACACAACCATAATATTTGAATTTTGAATAAGTATCAATTTTATCTGCAAAAGCTCCTTTGACATGCTCAGCGAACGAGGACAAATGGCCTTTGAGCTCATCGCGACATATTTCCTTTAATGCACTGAGCACCATAATTAGCAGAATCAAGTCTCTTCTTCGTGGTAAGCGTTAGCAGCACTCTACTGCAGCCTCATTGTGACCCATGCAATTGACTTTTTAACATCACAATACAGGCATGAACATTTGCCAAAGCCGTTTTGGCCTCAGGCCTGCGCTCACTGCGTCTTTAGCAGGTTCGTTTTCTACAATCCAAAAAAGACAGAAGAAAATCTTCAACCGTGACAATGCTTTTGCATTCAGCTGCTCCTTCATTGCATTGCGGTTAGTGAAGGAAAATGAAAAGGGAAGATAATAAGTTGCGGAGGCGTCCTAAAGCAGAGATACCATCGGGCCCTGTGGTGAGAGGAGTGGATGAGGATCAGCAAGCCGCTGATGAAGACGTCTGTGCTCCAGTAGGACAGACCGGCCTTGTGTTCCCTTTAATTAAGGCTATCGCCGAACAGGCGCACATAAAGCACGAGGAAAGTGTTTGATGTGCTGTGAAATGCTCGGCGTTAAACATGTTACTATGCTAAAGAGTCTTAGCTTTTGGTTGATACATTGGTGTTGTTTCCTAATGTCGTCTACCAAATAAATCACTGGTGAGATAGAAGGGGGGGGGGGGGGGGGTTAGTCACCCCAGCCTGAAGTCCGCATGCATTACCATTTAAACAGCAGCGCGCACACACCATAAATTATTCCTGTTAAAAATAACAATCGCATCTCATTGATTATGAAACCGAAAAAGGGCCACTTCTGACTGCTGGGAAATGGTTTAATGGGTTAATGCAGGCATTCTCGCGGACAACAACTTCATGTTTTTTTTTTGTTCCCTCCAACAAATCAGGCTCAAACATGACACTGAATGATGAGTATTATCATGTAAAATGATTTGTCGTTTAATTTACAAAATCCTCTGAAGTGTCGGCCACACAACACTACATACGAGACTGACTGAATAAACATGATGACCCCCCCCCCCCCACCCCCTCCCAGTGAAACACAGAAATAACATTGCCAGTAGAAGTGATGCTCAGCATCCTACAAATATCCAAGCATGTTAGAGGGTTGTTGTTGTTGTTTTGCACGTTCTCAATTCATTTAATTTTTCCACAAATGTCAGATAACTGCAGAAAAATAAATTAAAAATTAAAAATGAAACTGCTAATTGGACACTTTCTTTGACACCAACATGACCATGCATTAGTCTCTCCACTTTTAGTCGACCACGATATATTGCAAATATATATTTGTAAGCTGGCAATACTAAGGACAGAAATTCTCATAATTTTCTTTTTAACGGTTCACAGACATATGATCTGGAATATGTCATTTAAAAAATAAAAAACAAAACATGGGAGATTGAGTAAATACTTCCATATAAGTCCAATGGTTTAATATATTAGGGCCAAAGTATAGACACTTTTCGTCTTGTATGCATTATACGGATTGACACCGGGTCTTCATAATGGCAGATTACATGTTTGCTCACAAATATGCAATACACTTTCTTATACACTGGGTCTTCTGAAGATGTTCAACTGTCATTTACATAGAAATGGTGCCATCAATATGGGGCATACACATCTTTTAAACAGTGTAAAGAACCGACCTTGCACTGAAAGTGTTCATGCTTTTTAATGTCTAGTCACAAAACGGGCTAAACATTACAAATATATAATATTTCCCACTTCGTTAAGCCTTTGTTACGTTCCTATAGAACTCCATATCAAAATGACTATACATGGGAACTAGTGCAACCTGGAGGAGGCCCAGTCTTTGTGACAAGGCAGGCACAGAGTAAAATAGACAAAGTACTCTGGAGCAGCTCCAGAGCAATGGCAGATATGTTAAGGCCATTTTCAAAATTAGAGGGGGGGGGGGGGGGGTAGCACAGAGCTCCACTTACTGCCCAGGCTGAACGAAATTCAGTTGGGTCCAGCAAAGCAAGCAAGCAACATCAATTTTACCAATTCTTTCCCCCCCCCAATCCGCTGATGTCAACCATCCACCTGCCAGCCTCCCCACATGCCTGGCCCGAAAGCTCCACTCTTCTTTATTTCAAGTGTGTTCAGTTTTGGTGGAAATAAGAGTAGTACCCTTGCTAGTCCTTCCTTTGTAAACCCATGCTTCACACCTCCAGTAAAGTCCTGGATCACAGTCAAGCAGTCAGGACTGTTTTAGACGCTTCCTGGGAAGACCAAAGGGCGGGCACTGTGCTGAAGCCAAAGCGCGAAAGGCCTCGGCTACCAAGTGAGGATGGGATTGGATCATTGACTTCCAGCCTGCAGTCTCCATTATATCTGTAGCGTGGCTGTAAGCACAGGCAAAATGAAGTCAGGCAATAGAATGTGCACATTAAAAATCAATAAACGTAAATGAGATCATAATGACAAAGCCAAGATGGGGGAACTTGATTTGTGAGTTGCATGGTAAAGTTTAAAAAGGGCCATTTATGCTTCTGAACAGAGGTGAAAACGACTGCAGGATTAAAACTCTTCAAATGTTGAATGCAAGAGGTAGAAATAAGTTTAACATTTCAAGGTCCACCACGACAACACACTACATCAACTGAAAAAAAATGTGTCCCTTCTTTTAAGGCTGCACACATTCCACCTCCAGGGTTTACTCAGGTATGAGTCTATTAATAACACGGACACAAAGATATGGCGCTTCAAACTGAAAAGGCAAATAGTACCCCGTCTGCCTGGGCCGAAACAATGAATTCTAATGCATCTGTTCCAGGAAAGAGATAAGAGTGCGTTATTAATCTTGTGTCACATATATCAGCTAATTACATACTTGCTATTCCAGTTCTTTCCATCTTTACAGCCCAGCTGTCTCAGGACACTGCACCTATGGCAAGGAGATAAAAAGGTAAGCATCCAGGGCTGGTAAACAGAAATGGCAGCAGGAATTCATCACCGGAGGTTTTTTTTGTTTTTTTGCAATACTTGCCTGTTGATAAAATCTATGGCTTGTGCTTTGAGCTGCTCGGCACTGTGCAAGTCTGCTAGGATGAGGGTGTCAGCCACATTCTCTACCGAGAGGCTGTTGCACAAGGCCTCTTCACACATGACCTTTAAACGCTCAAGAGCATACTGGGGGTGGGGGTGGGGGTTGAGTGGGAGAACAAAAAAAACAAGTGGTCACACCCTGGATTTCACTGTGGTTCCCATGATTCGAGGTTTTGTCTCAAGCACTCATTAAAAAGAGGGGGAAAAAAAGCTGCAGATGGAAGCAGTTAATAAGATTTGATAAATGCGCCTTTACAGGGAATGGAGGGGAAAAACCCACTCAAAACATATCTAAACAACAGGCAGCTGGAAAAGTCATTACACACAAGCAATGGATAATGTGGGATTAATGGTATAAATGGCTTTACACGTATGAAGCTGAATTTAGGATTTGTCCCCACCAGCAGAGGGACAAACGGAATAAAATCTAATATACGGATTGAACAAGGACCTTTGATGGAGATGTAGCGTAGCGAATTTAATCCCGTCAGACTAATAACTGTAAACCATAACAGACATTGAATTACCGACATGCTTCGAGAAGAGTAACTGCATCTCTGATATATCCTGGATTTATGCTCAATTAAAAGGTTTCACAAACACACACTGATGTTTGCTGAAGAGCTGCTGCACTGAATTTGCGTTTCAGTGAGAAAGCGGCCTGAAGACTGTTGCCAAAAAAGACGAAGACTTTGTTTTAAACCTCAAAATTGCATCTTAATTATGCTCATAGAAAACGGATGGGTCTACGAGGGTCCTCTGGTGTTGCAAAGTGTGAAGTGAGCTGTAGGTAGCAAAATGATTGACGAGGGGGGCTTGTGCCAAAACTGAACTTTACTGAATGAAACAGCGTTTTTTAAAAGTGAACACTGACTTCACACTGTTTCTAATCTGGACAAATCCTGCATGGTATTTTGCAGCATGAGGACAAAAGGATTTTTTTTTTTTTTTTTTGCAATTCCGATCGAGGCTAGTGACTGAGATTAAATATTGAGATGCTATCGTCACCCAAGTGACTCCAAGTGCGACACCCAGTGCTTAACAAGATCCAGTGAGTTCATCATTGGTGATGAGTCTGTTATCACAAAGATAATTTCAAGGTGAAGCACCTCGCTGGAGTTCACCCCCACTTTCTCCTGACAGAAAAAAATGGAAAATCGCAGGCCATGCAAAAGAGGTAGAAGATAAATGAGTGATTCTAATATTTAAGGAAGTACTTTGTCTGCAGCTGCCAGTAAATTGTCTGCCATCTTCTCCAGGTTTGGGGCCTTTCCTGTATATATGAAGCCCATCATTTCCTTAAAGACATCTGGCTCCACGTCACTAATGTCCACGCGGTTCTGGAAGAAAAGGCGAGCTTTCAGCACAACTTATTGAAGAAAGACTTTTGAAAGAAAACTCGTCACATCAGCGATCAGGAGGGCGGGCTTGAAACGTTTTTTTTAACTATACAGGCATTTTACTGCACATGTAAAAGTACAGCACAACAAAATGATCAAAGATAGAATGGCATGCGTTATTCTTACCTTTTTACTTTCCTCCATTTCATGTTCAAACATAGCGTTAAAGACCGGTGACCTCGCTGTTGAAGAAATACATTTAACATTTACAAATGTAAGTGTAAGCTTGTGGCAATGAATGATCTTTATTTAAAATGACAACACAAGGTTTTCTTGCAGATAAAAAGGTATGAAACATCAGAACTGAACGAAGACAGCTTTAAAATCTCTACAGTCTGAACAGCTGCCACGTTGTCAGCGTTTCCCCCTGACCGGTAGGGCACCATTTCTAAGGGTCAAAACGGGCCAAGCAGGGGCGGTGGGCTGGATTAGCATCCACAGCAACACTAAGCCACTATAAATCTAACCAGAAATAGGACCCCTCGGGAGAGTTTCGGGGTGTTTATGGTGCTCCATGAGAGGTAGAGAGTCGTAAAGAGCCATTAAAACGGGCGGCTCTTTACTCCAGTTCTGGGTGCCATGAACAATCTTACCTGCAAGGATGGATTTATGGGCTTTAAACTCCTGCCCTCTGACATAGAGGCTGCAGTCGGTGAAGCGAGAACACTCCCACAGGTTCCCCAGGTCGTCAGAAAGCTGACACTCAGGTACCTTCAGCATGTTCATGTTCGACTGGCCGGAAATGTTGACGGAGTCCTGGACAACGCTCACCTGCACATAACACAGAAAACATCATGCTGGGACTCATCGAGGTTAATAATCCCAAAAAATAAAGTAATAATTCAACAAAAAATGTGTCATACTGCTTTGGAGAAAATATAAAAATATAAAGTTCTCCTTTTAGTGAGGACATTTACGACGAGAAGGAATCTTGCTTGCAAAAGCAAAAATCACACGAAAGCGAAATTAATTAACTCTGCTAAAGCATCTAATTGATGACAAAAATCATTTTATCACAATGCAAATCCCCCCCCCCCCCCCACCGTAAATTGTTGAATCAGTTTGAACCCATTGTCTGGAACAGCGTCTGTAGTATTCAAACTGATGATTTCACATCAGAATGCGTTGACACCTCATTTGACTTGTCCCTTTGAAAGAACCTTTCAGAAGACTTTTATTCCTGTTGACACATTTAATTGAATTACACTCCCCCCCCCCCCCCCCCGATTTGAGATGGAGGAAAGCATTCCGCTTTCTTCGACGTTAATGTCATTTGAAGCAAATGTCAACCGCATGTTTGTAGTTAAATGGCACTCGAGTTTAAAGTGGCTGCGACAAGAATCCAACCGTTGCCAGGAACAACAATGGAAAAGCAGAGAAGCTGAACATTAACACTTTCAATATGTCTTCCTAGAGAGGGAAACATCGCCTTGAAAAAGCAACTCTGAATTTTAATTCTGTCCAGCAGTTAGAAATGTGGATAATCCACCCCCCTCTATCAAACATGGTCTGCACATTTGGACAGACGTAATCCTGCATGTTCTCTTTGCAAGGTGAACTAAAACAATTAAACGAATCCCTTTCAATCATCAAAAAGGTGTTCTTTGAATCTTGGTATCCCACAAATATCAACTTGGACAGCAACTACAAGCAGTACTGAGTTAAAAGGTGTAGTTCTCTGTTGTGCAGTTTTGATTAAAAAAAATGGCAGAATTCATAAAACAGCAAAAGACCAGAACTTCTGTGTTTGAAGGATGCAAAAGAAATGAATAATTACCTCACAGAACAGGGTGAGTTTGTCATCCGGTAAGAGTCCATTGGCTTCATCAAGGAGGAAATCTCTCCTTATAAACTTTTTGAAGCCCCAGTCTTTACCTTGGACAAACCTATATGCTCTTTGGCTTTCTGCAACAAGAATAAAACAATGTTCTAAAAGCGGCGGTCCGAAAGGAAAACCGTGGTACAGTCCAGGCGGGGGCGATGCTCATCCTCACCCATTGCTTTCGTTTCCTCTCTTTTAGCGTTCAACAAAGAAAACTTGAACTTTGCTCTGACTTCACTTTTTGGACAACTAACCAGGAGCAAATACAATGACAGATAATCCTTGCTTTCATCATCGAGTCCCTTTGGATTGACTCGCAGACACCTGACAAGAGAACAGACAACACAGGACATCAGTAACATAATAAAGAAGATTTAGTCAGAACTCGTTTTGACAGGCTACAGAAATATGAGAAGCCTTCAGGTATGAGTCTCCTATGATTGGACGGTGTGTATTTATTTATTAGTTTATCACTGGAAAGGTCCAAATCAATAACATTTTGCATGGCGTGACAAAATCTGACACATCTAATGAGATTTTCCAGAATCCCGAAGGACAAAAATCATTCAGAAAGTAAAGGATGTTCAGATTTGAACAGAAACGCTGCTCATTTATGAAATGCACCGAGGCGCAACTCGAGTACGAACCATTTCATCTTGTCGTTTGGACCAGAAGAGAATGTTGAGCTTTTCAACACCTCTCCCATTTCTTCTCTGCAAAAACTGAAGTTGTTAATGGTCCACATGTAGGAAAACTTCACAACTTTAACCTTGGAATCAGAAGAAACATGTGTCATCATCACATGACGGCTCTTTTTGTTTCCGATTACATTTAAAACACAAAGTGAAAAGAAAGGAAATGCTGTGGCTTTGTGTGACAACGCTCATATATATATATATATATATATATATAAATAAAAAGATCAATACCAATTCAGTCCACATTTTGACTTTGAGACTTGACAGGATGTGGAACCAGCTAAAAGTCATGAAGCGCAACATATTCCATTATTCATAAACAGGACGTGATGATAGTTATAACCATACCTGTGTGTAACACCAGCTTTCTGCCACAGGGCCACTGGACATCTCCCCAGGGGGAGGAGGGGTGGGAACCCGTGACATCACCGGCTGCAGGGGGGGGGGGGGGTACCACTCGCTCTCACCCTTAAAGCACTAATTACATCAATAAGACACGTTTCAGCATGAATGAGAGTTGTGAAACCCGACCCACATATTAAAACCACCCCGTAGGGCTATTACAATTGTTACTACCGTGTAATAGGGACTACTAACACTGAGTCAACATCAGAGATAGATGAAAATTCACATCGGCGTCGAGATGCAAGCTGGTTGGGCAATGGAGAGGGATGTTTTGTCTACACCAGTGCCGCCAGCAAGAATCAATTTGATATCCTGCTCTCCAGACTGCTTCTACGCAAAAAAGTGAATGAAGGAAACCGTTTCCGTTCCTGATGTCGATCAGCGACGTGATTTGGTAGCTACTTGACAGCGCCGCCTAGTCGCTCACAAATGTTTAGTCATTTCCAGAGGACAGGACTTGCCAGGAATTACGCGATAATGGAGATTGCAGCAATCTGTGACCAAACGCACGTTGTCTTAGTCAGCCATTGTTCACATCGGAAACATGTAAATGTCATTTCCCTTAAGCAGGACCAACGTTAAAACAGCAGCGTGCCAAAGCCAACACAAAGAAACATTTGCTGTGGCTGAGAACATTTACAGATGTTTTCCATTCCCTCCTCACCTTAGACATCCTCTTTCGCTGCGTCAGCACATTTCTTTCAATCTCCCTCACATGCGGGAAGTTCATATCAAAGCCCTTTAAAAAAAACACTGTCCTTCCTCTTATCAATCTATCTACAAAAAAGAAATGTCTTTATGGCAACTAACAAGACAATATATTAACTTAAAATTATGTCTTACACTATATACAGAGACTTTAAACACGGTACCTACAAAACACACGACTTGATCCGAGAATCAATTCATGGCGAGAGGACACGAGAGCGAAGGAGGAACGGTGACAAACTACTTGAACCATCTCTGCCCGCTTCTCTCAGGATAGCCGCTGTACACAAATGTGACGCATGTTCACATTTCTAGACCTTTTTTTTTTTTTTTTGGCTTATATGGACACTACCCATCAGAAGTTTGGACACACCTTCTCATCCAATGGTTTATTCTTCATAGATACGTACTGAAGACATCAACACTTTTACGCAAGATGTATGGGATTCTGCACCGCAGCCACCCGCTGCTTTGCAAACCTTTGACCTTCTCTCAGCGAGCTTCAGGAGTTATTCACCTGAAATAGTTTCCACGTCACAGGAGAGCCTTGTCAAGGTTTAACAGTCGACAGCCATATCTGACAACTGTTAGAATCCCATAATATAGCAAGAACCAATCAGCTGAGTAAAGAGAAACCGCACTCCATCATTACATTAAAAACTGAAGGTGAGTCACTCTGGGAAAAATGCAAAAACTTTTAATGCATCCCAAAGTGCAGTCTAAAAAGCAGCAAGTGCTGTGATGGAACTGGCTCAGACCAACGGAAATCTGTGCTTTGGTCTGATGAGCCCAACTTTGAGATCTTTGGTGTGCGACACAGAAAACGGTGAGCGGATGCTGTCCACGTGAAGTGTGGAGGAGGAGGTGAGAATGAATCGAAGGCACACTGAACCAGCATCGCAACCGCAGCATCCTGCACAGACACGCCATCCCATCCTGTTTGCGTTCAGATAGACAGTCGTTTATTGTTCAATAGGACAATGATCCCTAAACACACCTCCAGGCTGTGTAAGGGCTATTTGACCAAGGAGGAGAGTGATGGAGTGCTGCCTGATGACCTGGTCATCTGGCCTAAACCCAACCGAGATGGTTTGGGATGAGATGGGCATCAGAGTGAAGCCAAAATGGGCCACGGAGTGATCAACACCTCTGGGAACCCCTTTCAGGTGATTGATTACCTCACAAAGTTCATCGAGAGAATGCCAAGAGTATTATTCAAAATCTAAAATGTAAAATACGTTGCGAGTTATTTAGAAGTTTGTTTTGTCCAATTGCAAAATAGTTTTGATGACTTCAGTGAGAATCTACAATTAAAGTAGGTATGAAAATAAAGAATACCTTTAAATGAGAAGGCGTGCTCTAACATTTGACTGGGAGTATATACTCTCACCTTTGCCCTTTCCTTTCCCAAAGATTTTGTTTGAGATTTAAAAGAAACAGACTGCGTGTAGTGCGGACTAACAACAAGCTAAAACGTGACTACAAAAGGATATTTTGTTTCTTGAAGCATGAATGTACCGGTAACGGTGACATACCAGACAAACAGACCTAAAGTTAAGAATACAGACATCTGCTCGCAGTGAAAAGCACAGAACACTTCACCACGAGCAAGAAGAGTTAAATAAATGTGAATCATGCAACACCAGCGGAGAAATGAAAACCACATCACCTCTGTAATGGTTGAAATGTACACAGATGCAGTTTTTCTAGGTTATCACTGGATTCTTCATGGCCCGATCTTCATGTTCCATTCTAGGAAGAAACAAAAACATTTAGAAAATGGACCTGATCAAATGTTAAGATTTGAAACCAGCCCAAGAATGCCACGTTATTGAAAACGGAAGGCAAATGTTAGCATCAAAATAACATAGTGTTAGCCCGCATTGATGTTGTAGGCCTGGAACACCTCGCTATGTAAACTATTGACTGAATCGGAATTTATTTCCCACAGACCGATGTTGTTTGTCCGGCCTATAAATAGCGACGTTTGGCAACTCAAGATTCACTCGCAACTTTGTTTGGCTAACTCATTAGCTGAAGCCATGCTAGCTCGCCTGAAACACAACAGAACTGATGCCACCCGAAGAGGCAGCGAGTTCACATTAGTTGAAACCCGAAAGATCGTTTCTTCGCTGAGCTCAGTTCGTCTATTATGCTATTTGAAATGTAAATGGCTGCGACTAGCCCTTAGGACAAAAACTGGAATCACGAAAAAGCAACAGCTCAATGCTAGCGTAGCGTCGTTCCAGATTACATTTCCACTCCAGCTGACTTGTCGTCCTTACAAAGTTAAGCTTTAATACTTTAGAAATTAATTAAAATAAAAAATCAGATCGCGCGAATCAGTCAGTCCTGTGTGACATACGCATTTAGCTAACTCCAGCTAACACTAATATTATCAATAGCCAGATTAATTTCATTTTCGCATTAAATTCAGGTAACATCGATCAGCTAGCTAAACACAAAACATGTTAACACATCTGACTACAAGTTGACTTAGAAAAAAAAACAATATGCCTTATTCCTACCCATCATAAAACTAAGGGTAGCGTAAATTAAATTAGCAATATGCTGTTTAAACCCAATAATAACCGATGTAAAACAAAGGGCCTTCGCTGATATCGGCGACAGGATGCTAACCAGGCTAAAACGCTCACGTTTAGATACAATCCGCCTGTAAGAAAACAACGGAGGCTAACTAGCCTGCTAGCCAAAAGCTAATCTCTGCTGTACCTGCTCACAAAAAGTTTAAAAAAGACACAGTGACGGCGTACCTTTCGATTTCATACTTCCGTATATCACGAACAACGCATTTAGCTTTGTGTCACTGTGACCCCTTGCGACATCCGTTACTTTAGGCAATTCTTTCCACTCAGTCTCTTCACAAGGTTTTCTTTGTCTAATTTATATCTATGCTAGCTTACATCTGTCTAGCTGTCTGGCAGCTTCACTGGCTGGAAAATATATCCATTGCGCATGTGCGAAGTTCGGACAGCATCCTGGTCTGTGTGATCGTATAATAATAAAAAGGATACACGGGATAGAGTTCTATTATTTCTTTTGAAAACACCACACAGTATATGAAGTATTTTGATCTAGTTCAAGATTAATCATGTATAAGTTATTTAATATATAAGTAACTCTGAGAAGACTGTTAATGTAAAATACTTACAACACTGTTCCACAAATTACTCACGTTCATACTTTGCATAGATGATTGTTTCCATTTGAAATAAAATATTCTATAACATATTTTCAACTCTATGCATATTCATATATTGTTATATTTAGGGCTCATTGGTAAGCACCATTGCCTTGTAGCAAGAAGGTCACCGGTTTGAATCCGACTTACGGCCTTTCTGTGAGGAGTTTGCATGTTCTTCCCGTGTCTGCGTGGGTTCTGTCCGGGTTCTCCGGCTTCCTCCCACCACCAAAAACATGTAAATTAGGTGAATTGGTTACATTAAATTGTCCATAAGTGTGAATGTGTGTGTGAATGATTGCCTGTCTTTGTCTGGCCCTGCGATGAACTGGCGGCTTGTCCCGCCTCTCGCCCATTGACTGCTGGGATAAGCTCCAGCACGACCCACGACCCGGTAATGGTCAAAAGCGTGGGAAGATGAATGAATGAGTGTTATATTTAGTATTAAGGAAAAAACATATTTCAATACGTTGAAGTAGACCAAAGTGGATCCCCAATAGGGGAAGGAATGCATGTGTTTTCATAGGTGTGGAGAATATGTGATCATTATCCTCATATTGTGTGCCTATAAATGCCTGTAATAACTCATCATCATAGACTAGAAACTATAATGTGGCTTACACAATTGCTGAAATCCTCAACTGCAGCTCATTCTGTGCCAGCTTTCACAACGTCTCTTCTGTCTGCTTCTGAGGTTTCTTCTCTAGCAAATACAAAGCAGCTTGGGGTAAGCCATTCTCTAAAACAATACTCCATAATGTCTCCCTCTGGGCCAATGATAACTAATTCCCCTTCAGATGGATGGACACTGTTTGGCAGAATGAGCGATAAATGGCTCGTCTCCACCCATCAGTCCGCATTCATAAAGTATGGCTCAGATTGTGAATAAATTCCACCAAATAGTGATAACAAACCCCAAAGCACAGACTGTTTGTTAGTTAGTTTGGTTTTGGTAAAATGGACTCAAAAGGCAGCAGCAAAATGTCACATTCTGCAGCCTACGTCAAACATCTTTAATATCAAAGTGATAAAACTCTGACTCGTCCTGAAGTGGAAGGGATTGACGATAAGATAAAGAAATACATGGCTGCTTATCAGGAATTGGACTCCGTTAAATATAAGGGCAGGGAATAAAGTCTTGCTGAGTGTGTACACAGGAAATATAGCCCAGCTATTCAAGAACAGGAGGACTAATTAATGATAATCAACTAGCATTCATTTGCTATTGCATTATTTCTAATCAGAAGGTTTGGAACATAAATGCCTGGTGGTAAAATAATTTAAATATAAAAAAATGAAAATGATGAAACTTTTACTTCGTTTTCAATCGGTCACATTTCTATTCTATCTTTCTTTGGCTTCAGATTTAACTGTTTTTATTTGATATGTTCCGTCTCCATGAATAGCTCCTTATACAATGTGCTGCGACAGCCCCCAACCTCTAATCTACAGAGTGGTCTAATTAAGAGGATCTCAAAATACTCTTGATATTATTCCTGACAAGTACTGGATTCTGTCTCTAATGAAGACTGATGTAGACAGAACGTATGAGCAAGAAGAAAAAAGGCTGCATTGACAAGATGACCCCCAATGACCTCATCAGAACATATGAGAAGAAGTGAGTCTGACGTGAGTCACACTTTTTTTTGTTACCTTGGAAAGAAAGTCACAATACTGAACAAAGGAGGTGAAAATTCCAAAGATTTTAATATAATCTCATTTGATTATATCTAAGCAATAAAATATATGTTAATATCCAAATGTTGAGTGAATGGATATGAGAAATAGAAATTAGCTGACCGGTTTATCAGAATTTATTAATTGAATTGATTTCTCTGTAGACATGGAGAGAATTTCAGCACACAATATGGATGTTATAGTAGCCTTTGGAGTTTGAAGAGCAACTGAAAGACAAAATATAACACTCACTGGCGGTTTTTGAGACAAGCAGAGATCTTATTATTGTCAATAATATTTTAGTTTAAAAAAATAATTAAAAACCCCACAATACAAAACCATCTCTGAATGCTTTATTTTTATATATAATCCTGAAAACTGGTGAATACAATTTCAACTAAATGAAATATATCTGGATGTAATAAACATCATCTAAATTCTAAAGCACCACCTTGAACCCCCTATGCCAAACGAATCACTAACCATTGACATCTAATTGAAACATATGCAGAGAGTGATATTGGGTCTTTTCTTTAACAGAGAAGAGCAGTTTTAATTCTCTATCACCTGATGTGTCATTTGCCTCAGTTCAGTGTGCATCAGAATTTTCAATTAAATTCAATTCAGTTTTATTTATATAGCGCCAGATCACAACATAAAGTTATCTCAAGGCACTTTACAGGATTAGCAGGGAGAGACCTGCAGGGAAACACAGAACCCAACTTGACCCACAAGAGCAAGCACTCTGGCAACAGAGGCAAGGAAAAACTTTAACAGGCAGAAACCTTGGACAGAACCTAGGCTCATGGTGGACGGCCATCTGTCTGACCGGCTGGGTTGAGCGGGAGAGAGATAGATAGAGAGAGCGAGAACGGCAGGTCGGAGGCAAGTCAAAAACAAGGAGATGGATAGGAAAGCGACAGCCACAGCTCCAAGTTCTGCAGCACCACGGACAGAAGGACATCAAAGAGAAAGAGGGACAAACAGAGGGAGTTGTTTGGAGTTCACTGTTTTAAATATTGCCTGTATTCACAAGAGTGAAACTTATGTGACATTTTATTTCTGACATTTGTTTTCATAAGAATCCAGAAGTTGTTGTGGGGTTTAGCATTATCATCAGAGAGAAGACAACTCTCTCATGATTTCAGTGACATTTTATCATTCAGTGCCGATATTTTCTTTCTCTCTTTTGAATTGCATACATGGAAGATACTGTTGTGCACATCATGGTAAGGCGTGATGATTTAGCATAGCATTGTGTATTTATTTATTTTAAAAAGCAAGGCAGTGCCCGAAGGAATTATTCCAGTTATTATTTCTTCATGACACTCACACAACCTTAATGCAAAATCAAGAACTGCAGCGGCACTGTCGGAAAGCCGTCTTTGCAGCAAGGCTGTAGCCATGGATTCAACATCAGTGGATGTGGAATCCGCTGTGTTGTTGTCCTGGCGGCCATTTGATAAGCCTACTAGGGATTAAGATTACGTTTGCCAAAGATATTTTGGACAGGATAAGCAACTAAGCATTTGTTCAACATTTTTTCAAGTACATTATCCTTAAATCAATATATGTTTGGCATGTTGGGCATATTGGAATGCATACGCAATAGAAGGACGTTTACCCCTAAAACAAACCAACTGATTTTCATTCGTATCACTTTTGCACACTGGCTGTCAGTCAAATGAAAAAGTGGTCGAAGGATTCTGAATGAGCTTGATCCGCAGTAATTCATTTCATCACCCGCCATACCGGTGAGCCGCTCTTGAGCTGTGTTTGACATGTTACACAATGTCACACTGATGGCTGTGATGCATTCAGTGTTCGCCTTTGATCATTACATTCAGCCCTTCAAGTACATCTTAAAAAAGAAGAAAAGAAAACAAAGAAGAAGAAAAGAAATGAGAATCTGAAAAAAGGTCACTTGCAACATAAGTAATTCATTCTTTTTTTCTGAACACCACTGGTGAAGGTCTGCAGTTGAATTTTGTTCAAATGATTGAAAAAGTTAAATTCATAGCACAATACCAATCTCAGTGGCCATTATTCAGAGTGTACAGCTCCGCTGAGCCTGGGCACTGGACCAGGACGCCTCCACCTACAAGTATTCACTGAATAAACTGCTTTTGCTCTTATGAGACAGACCTGTCCGGGAATGAAAATAGATCTCGTCTCCATCAGTAAGCTCACTGGAAACCTTAAACTTTGTGAAATAAATCTCTTGCATCCTGTTGTTTTTCTCTCACCATATACAATTACATTTGATGGTCTTAATGGCAACTTATAACTTATTTCTATAACTTATAATATAACCCAAAATAAAATGTGATGGGAGAATATAAATATAATGTATAATGAAATAATAATAGTTGCCCTTTCTTTTAAATTCAGATCTTTCTATCTTTCCTTACCAGCAAGCTTTGAACCTTTTCAGGATTTTGACTGTACCATGAAGCAGATGCTGTGTTGCCAAAATGTCCATTGAGCAGTGAGAGGAATTGTTCACTGGCTCCATGTTATTAATAGAGGCAAGATAGTGGTGTGGGAATGAGGCTATAATTTACCCAAAATGCACAATTTTTAATTCTAATTTCATTAACAAATGATCTATGACATTCTTGAAAAAACGGATTAAATCTATATTCCAGATATTGTTTTTCATACATTTCAAGCAGATGATTTCATATTTTAATTGCTTGAAGGGATCACACCCGTATGCACTCAAGTGCTGCAAATTTGCTTGGAACAGACAAGTTGAGAGTATTTTGTGTGCATAGTAAAGGTAAATCCTGAGTTCATTTTTGTAGCGTCCCCCCCTTCCTCCCCATAACTAAAGAACATCTAAATATTTAATAAAAATGTAAAATGCAAATCTAAACATTTGAAGTTGTCATTTTATTTTTAAATTCTAGCATTGAAAATCATTAAGAGCAATAATTCCTATAAATATGTTATGATCTGATGATCAAAAGTTGTATGTATGTACACCTTAAATTCATGAATGCATATATATTTTTATTTGCAGTGCAGGTCATATAGTATTAACAAGACACAACGTTTTCTGTGTTAGTTCTGTGTTAACGGCTCATTGGTTCTCAATTAAAAAATGATAATTAATTCTGAGGCCACAGCCTCATTTTGGGTCAGTTTATAATCATGTGAAAGCAATGCATGGTATTGGGAAAACGGATTCTCTTCATACCGTCCTCATTATGTTGTGTTTCAACTGAGCAAAAATAAGAAAAATACAATATGAAATGCAGCAGTATTTTTCAAGTACCTGAAACCATGTAAATGTTATTTTCACCAATAATTGCCATAACAAATAACATTTTTGGTCAAAGGTCAAAAATAAAAGATTCAATTTTCAGTTGTTGTTTTTTTTTTGCCGCAGCAACAGCAGCAAAATGAGGATGTAGAATTTCATTACATTCGACATCTCATGTCTGTAAACATTATGCCGTCTGTCACATCAGAAGTAAGCATGATTGGGTGTAATAGTGAGAAGCACATCATGGCGCGATGACGACGCGTCTCATTCCTCAAGCAGGGACCCGATGATAACCTGCCGTTCTTCTGGTCCGCTACACCTGTAGACTAACTGGCAGCTGAGACCAGCGTCTTCCTGACAAGCGGCCGTCTTTGCTGCCCTTTCATGTCCTCGCTCCACAAAAGAGAGTTTGAGAGCCTTTTATCTCTGCCTGAGGCCACACTTGTCTGCCAAGAGAAAATTTCAGCCAATTAAATGCTACTATTCATATGAACCACGCATCACAGGAGGGTCTCTATAAATGTTTTTCAGCATTTCAGTCTGCATAATTGGCAAACCTCTTACGAACCACCAGAAGCATTAAACACCACATGTTGTTGTTGTTCTTCTTCTTCTTCTTCCACCACACCTTGTTTCACGTTATGTTAGGCCCTTGTACTAGGTGTTGTGTGTTTGCAGTGTAAAAACATAATGACAATATAGATGAATCTTAATCTTAATGCAGTACATTTTGTCTCATAATTCTCAATGTTGCAGTCCTAATTAAGATGCCTTATAGAGAGCTCACTCACAGTTGAGGCGAACATTTTTTATTGTTCTTTTGGTTGTTAAATAATAGATAACTGGATGCAGCTAAATGCCTTTCTATAACAGTGCCAATCAGGTGAACAGGTGTATCTTTGCATACAAATCTTTCTTTCAGTCAAGGACATTATAGCAGCCCACCATGTAGCACTATATGCAAACATGACTTCCTCTTTTTGAGCCATCTCTTTCACTTCATGTTTTCCTGTTACTCTGCTTAAAGCTGTAGAATAAATGTGAAATTGCAATTTTGAAAATAATTTGTAAAGGTTAAAAATGTCCTCCTTGGGATGTTACTTACAAAGAAGTGCCCTGCTCGCTCTTTCTTTTATTCCTTGCTTGTGTGTTTCATTTGCAAAGCACATGGCTGTGCTCCAAGGAGATACCTAGAATGGATGCATTACCGCAAGACTGTCGGTGAGCAATTGCTGATCGAGGCGAGCGATAAGGAGAGCCGGGCTGTCTGACACCTGAAAAAGGAGTCTGGAGAGAGTCATGGAGCACACAGACCAGGAAGGTCACCAGCTGCCAAAGACGGGCCAGGCCATCTCCACAATGTCCTCAGCTTCTCATCGATTTACTTGCACTTTCAATATCAAAAACATGCTGTAAGAAGAACTGTTGATAATGAATAAAAATGCGTACTGAGCTAAACAAACAGTAAAACACAAGACTGTCTCAAAGTCCTTACACAGTGATCTTGACCTTTACACAGAAACACCACAAGTGGATTGATTGGAAGATATGCAAACGCGATAATGCCCTGGACATCCCCACTATCGGCACCTTTGCATATGGTCATTTTAAGGACATGCTTATCTCGGGAACACAAGTTCACTATCCCAATAGATTTATTTCCTTACAGCCCTTGACAATCTGTTTCCAAATATTTTAGTACCGGTACTTGATTGGTATAGTATTTCTGAAAACTGCACACAAGTCTCAGTGCAATGAGATTTAAATACACATTTCTGAATATATATCAGAAGCAAGCAGTCATTTTTATTAATCATTTTCAACATGATCTTACATTAAGTCTTTTGTCATCCTTGTATTTTTCAGAAATTTGGGTCTGATTATAGATCTTTTTTTATTTTTCTCATTCTGGCTACCAGATTTTCAGACGTTTTTAGTTAATAATTTATCTGCAGGCTTCCCCCAATCACAGTTCTAGCAGGTGCACGGCTGCCTTCCACAAATTACGTCTGGGATAATTTCATATTGATTAATGCAGATGCGTTCCTCTTGGCTCTCATACCCTACCTGCGGTCTATTTGGTATAAATTACTGAAGCCATTTCACTGCACAAAGTCAGCCCTGTCCAATAAGGTGCTGGCTCATGTGTCGACTGGGGCTCCAAAACGACCCCTCTGCCTGCAGGAACCACTAAAGCTTTTAATTGCCTTCTGTGCAAATGGTCCTTATGCACTTGATAAAGTAGCTGGAAAGTTAGGCACGGGTTGCCATAGGCTTTGGGGAGTCTGTGCACATGCAGTATGTGGGATCGGGAATGGAATTTGTATATAGGGTGAGAGAAGAAAAGAGTCTGTAGACAGTAAGACTTTGTGTTGGATGGTTGCTCTATCATGATATTAAACCCTTTATGAATAGAATGCCAGCGTTACCCTTTATGGAGTGAGTCGCCACTCAGCGAAATAGGTAAACCAGCTTGTGTCCACAGGATTATTTCCTTCTGTATATATTCGCTACAGTAGAGTGGCTGATAACCCTGGGTAAAGCGATAAACAATCAAAGTGCGCCTTCAGTGGAAATGATTGCATTCTGTGCCCTGCCCCAGAGATGTGGGCCATTATTAACGTGGGTCCTGTCCTGACAACGCTATTTTCTGGAAGGTAATTGCAGATTCAGATCTCTGAGAGGGCTTGACTGAGAGTAAATGCCAGCTCTTTAATTATGGTTCCCCCCACGTCTCCTCTATTGAGCCGCGGAGATGTCTATCGCTCCACGGGATCCTGGGGAAAATGACTCTAATGGGAAATGACCAGTGTCTGGGAAGCCAGCTCAGATTAGAAGCGACGTTTCTAATTGATGGCTAAAGAAATCCCTGGCCGGATGACTGGGAAAAGTCACTTTGGAGCAAATGTAATTGGAGTGATTGGAGTCCTTACAAGAATCAGTGGATAAATTCTCCTGATTTCAGATTGTGCTAACGCAGACAACAAGCTTAACAAGAGGCAGCACAGCATGGGCTATTATATAAATCCACAAAAATCAGAGTGTGACCGCACGTTGTTAAATACTCTGGGGCCACAAGGACAGAATTGCAGTCTATTTCATTATATTATAACCGGATCCACCGATTATTTATGTTTTTACCCACCCATACAAAAATATACTAAAAGTCTTGTTCTTCAAGAGGCCGATGAACTTACTTTATTAAAGAAATGTGTAACTTTACATTTACAAAAAACAACAACAACAAGTGATTCTAGATAATAAAATAATAGAAAATATTGAGTGAATCATTGAGTGATGGAAGAGATGAAGGCATCGTGTAAATGTCAGAAGAGCAGAACATTTGAAATCCACTGACAACAGCAATGGGGAGCTCTCAATATATTTTAGAGAACAAAAATTCCTCAGAACAATATATGAACTCCTTTAACATTTAGTGTGCCTTTTTATTCCCGTTATTATATTCTTTGGGATTTATTTATGTCTGCAGTTACTCCCTGCACATCAACTGTGTCGCTGACCGCAGCTTGCTGTGTTTCGTATGTCCAGCTCTGGAATCCGTCACAGCTTCCTGTCAGCGGTAACAAATCTGCTGTTCGTCACCGACTGTCCGGTCATTAGCTGACATTCTGGGGCAGGGCAACAGGAGCTCCGTAAGGTTTTCCAACTCGTATGAAATGTTGAAATGACAAAATAATAACAACATCTGTCTTGTGTCCAGGGGTATTGACATTGTCTCAGAAACACCCCAAGCCTTGTGACTCTAAAAGTTCCAGCCAATGTCAGGGATGACGGTTATGTTGACGGCTGGTTTGGTCGCTGGATAGTAGATGCTTGTACAGGTGAAAAAATGTTTCAATGTAAAAACACAAGAAATGTCATGTCCAACAAGACCGTGAGACTGCAACGAAGAAGTCCAATTTAATATCTTCAAAGCAAACTAGTGAGAGGGCAATTTCTTTTTAAGTGATTAGCATGATGTTGCGTTGCTGCTTTATATTTAATTTTTCCAAGTAACGTTTAAAGCCTTTTAGTTGCATTGCTGAGTTTGATTACTGTTATGGGCTAGGCAGCTATAAAATTAACATTTACAATATTTGGGAAGCCTTAAATCCAGGGGACACAAGCCAAATAAATTTTTCCAAAGGTTACAATCAAAGCCTCGCCCACCTTCGTGCACCTGTAAGGGTCGCAAGGCAGAAAAAGGAAGCAAAGATAAATACTGAGTCTGCCATTCACAAGATGTTTGACCTTGGAGTCTCCTTGCAAGGATGCATGAGCAACATATGTACCTCATCACCATCATATCTAAAATCAAAGAGCAAAATACAATAACGCTTCATTCACCCCCCATATAATCTATATATACCGGTATATATAGATTGTTCTCATTGCTACCCGCACTCAAAGGTCAACATTCACCGAGTATTTACTGACCTTGTCACCCACTTTGTATTGTGTGTGGACAAATGAATTAAGATTCAAGGGTCTCGGTAATGGAAAAGTGTTTTAATTTCCCCCTGACATTAAGGTGTTGTGCCTCATAGGCATGTGGTGGCACATTACTCTGCGCCTGCTCTCAGGCTCTGCCGTTGCCCCCCCATGTTCCACTTAAACACCTCAATCACAGCAAAAGATCAAAGCAGCTGTTAAACTAATCAAGTGGAGACACGAGATAAAACTCCCCCCCCCCCCCCCCCCCCTGTATTCAGTATTTTTCCTATTGGCTTGCTGTCTTTCTTGCTCCCCTGCTCTAACCCTATTAAGAAATGTTGTAAATTCAAGAGGAGGCTTGCTGGCTCAATTGTCTGCGACACATATATAGCGCAAACAATGATCCTAAACAAATGGGTGTGTATTCTTTCAGAGCTGTATTATTGAACAAGGAGTGAGAATTCTCTTGGGAGTATTCTGTCTCTGCAGTACTTAACGATAGGGAACAATTACATCATCATGATCCAAGCAGCACTGGACTAGCTCACAGTCCTGTGCAGACCCTGTATCGTGTAAATGCATAATGCACTTATAGCTATTATTGGCAACAGCTCCATTAAAACAAAAAGCATTTAGTTCTGCAACAGCAAGAAGTTTCATCTGCAGCTGCATAAGATCAAAAGAATCCGTGCACTCTCTTGCGTTGTTAGTGACGACGCAAATAAAGCCAGGGGCAATAATGGGAAAAATGAGACTTCAGGGGTACATGAATAAATATTTCATCCATACCTTCCCTCAGACAGGAAGCTTAAGAAGTACATTAAAAGGCTTCCTCTGAAAAATATCACTGTGGAAAGAGACAAGACTCAAACTGGATTGAAGCTTTGAGGTTTCATAATAAAACACTTGGAGGTTGAAGGACAGTCCCTGAGAGTCCATACACCAGCTTAATAACACTGCGGCACAGACCCGCCACCACTCTTCACTAGCTCTCAAAAGGCTGCCATATTGGATAATAACTCGTTATCAAGGAGCCGAAAAAGAGGTATATTTTGGAGAAAAGGGTCAAGAGGTCGGCTCGGTTGTGTTTTTTTTCCTTGAGGAAAACAATCTCAGAGATCTAACGCATCTGATTTGCTGTTACTTAAGAAAAGAAGAAGAAGAAAAGTTTTAAAGGGATTTTTAAGACATGTGAATTTCTCAAAACAATAAAAGAAGGCAAAAATAATAAGTTACCTCAATAGAAGCGTAATAGAATTCAGGTTCAGGTTCAATAACGCTCATAAGCCCCTCAGTGTTATGCTACATTTAATAAAGCAGGAGCGGTGCTTTATATATCATCTTTGCTGCGGGCCATTGCTTTCACGCACAGGGGCGCACCATGACATCTCCGAATGCTCTATTGTTTGTGAGAGCTTCATCAAGCCATCAATCATTTGTTTCCAGTGTGACCTATATTACTGATATTTTGTGCCTCCCTGATAATTCATTTTACTGCTTTAATGTAGAAATGTAATGTACTGGAAAATGGGTTAATTTGACAGGTCTTTACATTTCACTCTGCTAATTAAGTGATTTCATTTTGCAGCCGAAATAAAGCAAGCAATCCACAAATACATGTTATTGCAGAAATGAACATGTGCGCCACTGAAATGAAGCAATTAGTGATGAAAGACAGAAACTCATTAGTTTAATGGGAAAATTGCAAAATAGGATAAGGCCGAGGGTGTTTTTATATTGTCAATTTGTTTTCTGTTTTGGTTTTTTTGTTTTTGCCGATAATAAAGTGTGGTTCTATAAATAATAAAACCACACTTTATAGCTTTGCTTCATTTCTTAAGTCGGTAATGTTAATTGCAATGTTTGTTGTAAAATTGAATGGAGTCTGGAGAAGATAAATTAATTCAGGAAACCTTTTTAACAATTAAGTGACTATGACTTGCATGCAGGATGCTACAGAGGAAAATAAATAATTAAACCAACAAAAAAGTACACTGAGGAGGAAGTTTGGATCAGATTACAGAGGAGGAAAAGAGTCTCCCGAAAAGGCACGTAAACTCTTTGGAGCCCGGCTTAGAGTCTCCTTCCACCGGTCCTTTCACGAGGAAGTTAATGATGCTGGCAAGAAGATGAATCACCTCAGACAGCACACAGAGCAGCTCTGACAAGTGAGCACCAGCAAGTCTGACACTTGCAACTACCAGAAGAAAGACTAATAGTCATGTCAGCTGCTACCTGTAGAGTTGAGTTATGTCTGTCTCTGCTGAAAGAAACTGTCCCTCTGATAGTCGGGTAGAAGCGGCCCGCGGGATACAGCTGGCTGGCCGGGAACAAAGCGCAAAGTCACGTAGGTCAGTGAGATGAGATGTTGATGGCTTTTACACTTGATTTTAAAAGCCATGTGAAATCTGTTGCAAAAATCATTTAACTTATAAGATCATAAATTTGAATTGAGCGTGATTACGGACGAGCGGCTCTTATTGAAACTTATTTAAGCACTTGATAGAGTAATTTGCGAAAGAGATCATGATAATTAACATGTCGCGAAGATTACTGGAGAGAATTTCGTCTTTAGTATGCCAAGTACGTCAGGTGGGTTGCGATAATGCGCATAAATTGATGCAAAAGAGAGCTGAAGGCTGTTGAAATTACGCAGGCATACAATGATGCATCGAGGGTTTTAATGTTTCAATCAGTGAGGAAAAAGTTGGAGGAAAGTCTGTTTGAAACTTTACTTGAAACGAAATATTAACCCTTAGTTGCAAGCTTGTCGATGCTGAAATCCATCTGCTAAAAACATTTAAATCTGTCTGGTTGTTGGTGTCTTTAAAGGGTAGCTGCATGTTGGCCTCGACTGACTGAAGACCTTTTTGTGTAGCACAGAGTTCATCCACCACGTTGCCTTGCATTTTGGTACTGGGCAGATAGTGGCCAGTTGGATTATCAGGTGGGAGTTGAGGGGAGTTCTTTATACGAGCACATAAAACATAATAAGAGAAACTTTGCAGGCTGCAACAACAAACGCTCTTTGAGAGGCGAAGCGCTGGATTATCCATGATGGTGGCATAATTAAAATCACATTCATTAATTTCCTCACTTCTCATCGGGTCACATTTTGGAATTTCTTGTGATGTTCTGAACATTCTGCCCAGTTACCTTATTCCTCTTTCTGTTGTTTCCTGTTAGGATCCAGGACTTCCTTATTCTGTGGCAGAAACATCACACATTAAAGACTGAGGAGGCGTCATGGATGCCTGTATAGCTGGGAACACTGCAATGACAGCTAATTAAATATAATGGAGCTTATCCGTAGATGGACTCTCGGCACTGTTTTATTCTGCAGCTTTGAAAATGGGAGTAAAATCTTCCCTAATTATGTAAATAGGATAATAAACAGATTTTTATATTCGACGCTATTAACACAACAGAGAGACAGTTTCTCCATGTTCATTCGATAAAGACGCCACGGACACTGGGAATTCCTGATGATGGACACAAACTAAAGCCCCAGTAACATTAAGGTGAAAATGTCTAATTTATGCCCGACATATGTGAATATAGTCTTTTCCACTCTAGTACATTATAGCATTGCTTCCAGTTGCCTTTCTCCCCCTCTTGTATTCTCATATTTTAAGCACAGCTTTGAAGTCAATGAATTTGAGTTTATTTTCTCAAATACAATATTTTTCTGTGGTGTGGATCCCTGCCAGTCGTCTACACGTATGAGCAACAACAACAACTTTAACATTTATTTGAGTATTGTTTGACCTGTATTATGGTAAAACAGTTTGTTCAGAATTCTGTATGTAAGTATTAAATGCTGAAGATATATTATGCATTTCGTCGTTTATAACTCTAGGAAAATCTTCAGTTTAAGCTATTTTCTGTGATCTCCTAGTAATAAGTAATAAGTGATGCAATAATAACTGTAATACTCGTTCAAGTCCATCCACTGCAAATCCCTTGAGAATATCTGCCGCCCTTGGGGAAGTGGCCTCCCTCTGATAAGTCTAACAACACAATTTTCTGTTTAGTTCTTTGTTCCCTAAAATAAATAAGTTATAAAACGCTGATATTTTTTAGCTTGTTCATTCTAACTGCCTGTTGGAAATCTTGGCAATAAAACAGGCATTGCAGCGTAAGCTCTGACCTCGCAGCTGTCAGTTGTTGTCTGGAGCCCACGGCGTCACTAACTGCAGTCCCTGAAGAAAATATGAGCACATTATTTAGGAAAATCACAAAAAAAGAAAGGGATGGAGACTGAAGAGTTTACTATATGTTGGTTGTCAGTAGCATAAGAACAACAACAAAACAGGTTGATATCAGTCGTGAGACAGAAGACAACGAAGCCAACTCTCATATCTACCTGTGTGAAATAAGATTTGCTCCCAGCATAAAGACGTTTGCATCCCAGCCCGTCATATCATCACCAATCATTGTGTTCACTTTGCCATCGGTGAATGACATCCGTCCCGAAGCAACATACTGCATGTTCCGAACAGGAACCAGGAGTGGGTTGAAATGCAGGCGCTAAATCGATGTGGTTGGGATTAGGACGTGTTCAGGAATGTGTGCGAACATCACACAGGAGTAGGACACAAACAGCCCCGTCTTCGGTCACAAAAATGTGTGACCCACAAATCAACCCGGACCTCTACGACTACTTTTTCCACTATCTTAAATACACGGTGTTGTGCTTTTAAATCAGGGGTGCCCAAACTCTCCCATGGAGGGCCGAGACACCCCAGGCTTCCTTTCCAACCATCTCTCCAGCAGCTGATCTCACTAATGAGCGCCTTCTCTCAAATTGAAGCTGCTGTTGATAATTAAAATCACCTGCTTTAGTAACCGGCGGGAAGGAAAACATGCAGAGTTTGAAACAAGGCGAAAACAATTAGTTTAGAAAAGTGTTCTCAACCCAAAAATGGGAATGTCTTTCTCAATCAGATATATGTTTTTAAAAACTTTCTTTCAGGTCACAAATATATACTATTTAATACTTCGCCATCTGACCACCTTTGCATCCGTTAGCATACTAACTTTATTAACTTTACATCTAAAATCATAACAATGATTACAACAATAAGACATTTCTGTGCGTAACATCCTTTAAAAAGGAGCCATTATCAAAAGCAGTAAAACAAATGTGACAGCCCAGAGAGCCCCCCCCCCCCCCCCCCCGGAACCCTCGTAAACTCCCCGCAGGAATGGTGTGATGAACGACTCAAGGCCAGCTCTGGCCCAGGGATGCTCCACTGAACCATGCTTTTGATCTATCTTCCGGCCTTCCCATATTAATGATGAGGTCACCGCGTTGAGGGTCACGGCATTGCTGATAAAAGCGCAAGGCCCGCTATTTGTTACGAGCCCAACCTGACTGATCATAACTCTTTTGATGAAAGGGGACATGATTTTATACTGGGTGCTGTCACACATAAGACGTGGCAGCTTTGCTCCTAATATAATGTCGTTTGAGGTTCACAGTGGATGAGCCCCATTATGGCCAATGTAAAAGAGGCTGTTGTCACTTATAGGACGATGATAATGGTCTTCCAGGGGCCGTTTGGGACGCCGGGCCAGCTCAAATAGCACATGGTGTACCTGGTGTAGGCGGGTGTCAGTTTGTATGGTTGTGATATTTGTTTAAGTTGTAAGCACAGAGATATTTGACTGATAGAACAGAAATGGATACTAAAATATATTCGCACTGTTTCAACTTTAATTCATGAGTTTATTCCTCCAGCAAGAGGGTGAGCATTTTGTTTCTGTTGGTTTGCCTGTCTGTCTCTTTGCATGATTATTGCAAATTGCTGTGAATACATTAGGATAGAGAGATATAATTATGGCCGAGAGACAAACAGCCGGTCATGTTAGCATTCATTCTTTAATTTAGAGTAACTGAGTTATTGACGTCTTTGGACTCTGGGACGAGACCGGCGTAGATACAGGGATATGGGAAGACACACACACAAGTTCTGGGATGGAAGCACACAACATTTTTTTTATTAACATTTATATCCTTCTTTCTTTCTTTTTAAAGTAGAAGCAGAAATGTTTGCTTTTTTTAAATGACACAATCTATCAGGAGACATTGAAGCACTTGGTTAAACTAAATGTTGTGCTGCGTTCCAGACCTCGTCCATCCTTCACCTCACTTCCTGTATCGATGATACAGTCGGCCAGGAATGCTGGTGTTACTTATTATGCTAATGAAAGGATGAATGCAGCGAGCGCTCTAATGGCTTGTTGTGAATGTCAGTACGGACAATAAATTAAGCTGTGGCACTGCAGCCAGACGGGCGCGCTTTGCAATCAAGTAAAAGTCATCCAGCAGGATCCTTGCAATTTGTACACATTACCTCATTGATATTCGGTATATCCGAATATCAACGTTACGGCGGGGTCTTGAGGAATGGCTAAACTCTTTGCTCCTTGCAAACGCACACCTTCCGTGGAGCTGCTTGGCGAGAGTCCATTATCAGCGGCGTACGCGTTTGTGCATGCAAGCTTTGGTAAATTCACACAACACGGTTGATTGAATCATCTGAGACAGTTTTAAAACGCTTCCTCCACTATGTTGTTAAAGTTTCTATTACTCCTAACATCCTTTCCACTTTCGAAAAACCCGAATATGAACTTTTGACGTGCCATAAAACATGTTCATGTCGACTTTAAACTCCACTGGAAGTTGCTTCTTCACCGCCTATGTGTATTTCCTTTCTTAATGCATAATCTGAACCCATATATTGAACCTTGTGTATTAGATTTAGCACAAAACACAACTTCTTCTCTCCCCCTGAGGGATCTGTTGAGGTTCACTGAAGGACTCTCAAAACATCAGGGCAATCACTGCCTGCGCTGAATGGCATTCTCTCCACACTCTCACTCCAGCAGCCGTGCTACGCTTCATTTGAGCCGACATCCGGCCGGAGAGTGATCTGAGAAGCCGGAGAAGTCTTCCCAGCCATTTTGTGGGCGTCTGAACGTCCCGCGTTCCTCTGTATTCATTAGCAGGCTGGTCACAGCGATGCGATGGAGCGCATCCTCTCAGGGGGCTGCAGGGACTGTCAGAGTGACGGAGACAGATCGCAGGCGGACCAGCGAAAGGACCTGCCATAGATTAACTCGTCTGCCAGCAGGGGGGGGGGGTACTCCGTGGTACCATTTGTTTTCAGCTCAATAGATAATTTTTCTAATTAACCTTTAAATGCATTGCAATGTGTCACATTTACAGTGACGACTGTTGAGCATCTTGAGAACTTTTCCTTTGGTCCTATCGGCAATGTCTTCCTAAATGTAGGAGACGTATTTAGTCTGCATGGGCTGTATGTCTTGGTCAATGTGTGTCAAGCTTCTATATATATAAACCTTTTTTATGTGCAAATTGCAATATGTCATCTTGGCGTTATCCCCAGGGGAAACAATGCAGTATTGATCTAGAGTACATGGGACTCATAGAGGTCACAAACTCTGATTGTATTTGTTATTGAGGAGAGTGAGAGCGATCGACAGTGGCAGTATATCTGTCAGTCCGCAGGCATCAGTGTAGCTTTGCTCATTAGATCATTAAAGGCCATCTGAAAACCTCACATGGAAATAAATTAGTGCGTCTGTCGCCATTATGTATACGTACACGCATTCTGATGCATATCTACAACACGAGTGTGGTTCATCAGCGTGCAAGCAATCCAATGCACCAAAAATGTGTTTATATGTCAAATGAACAGAACAGTTTGGGAGTTAGACTTATCTCTGAGTACAGCCGAGTGGACATTCAATGTCAAACCTCATATTTACCACCAAATGTTGCCCCTGGGGCAAGAGAATTTCTCTTCTGCAAATAAATCCAAAAGGGCTATCACAGGGAGATTTGCACAAGCCCAGAGTGGTTCTTGCTTTAGATTAAAAAAAAAGTGTAATTCCACAGACATCTGGTTCAAGAAAAGGAATTTAAGAGCTGCGTGGGTGCCAGCACCGATGCGACATCTTGGAATGGGCTATTGCTTTAAAATGGCTCCGGGCTGTGTACCCTTCCCTGTATTTGTGCCATATTATGAGCTTGTCTTGTGTCTGCTCTCCCCTCTTCCCAAAGTTTAAAACCTAATCTTCTTCTTGGCGCATGGCTGTTTTTTTGATAAGGAATCTAAACTGGGTCAAGGACTCGACGAGTAAAGTCACTGAGCGGTAATTAAAGCACTCGCCAACGCTACAGTTCAAACTGTCTCTGGTGTGAGCTTTGAGATAAAAATCCATTCAAGGATTCTGAGAGCCATTGTTTCCCTTTCCTCATGTGTAAAATCATGCTCTTGCTCTTTTTTTTCCGAGAGTCTGTAATTAAGAAAGCCAAGCTATTATCAAACCACTGAAGGGACTGGAGCGGCGCTGCCTGTTCACCTATTCATTCAAATACGTAGCAGGAGGCAATGTGATTTCTACACAACTGGGATTCTGTAATTTATCCTTGACAATTTCTCCCTGTCCAAAATAGAGAGTATAAAGACAGTTATATAGTGTTTAATTTTGTCTGATGTATTTCTTTTCTTTTCTTTTTTATTTTGCTAGTATATGACTTATAAATATATCAGGGGGAAGGCAAACAAACATTTTCATTTACAGCAACATAATAATCTTACATTTTGTTATTTGTTCATGTAAATCCGAAATATATAGTAAATCATAAAGGATTTATGGTGGCCAACAATTTAAATATTTCAAAAATACCCAACTGAATGGAATCACCCTGCTAAGGTAAAGAAAGCACTAAACAGAAGTGTGGATCTGGGGAACAACAATGGGTCAACCATTCCCTTGTGAAATTCATAATCCTGTCTGTAAGAAGACGATATTGGGCTGCTACCTCAATCTACATTTTGCCTGTGGTCTTTTTGTTTCTTTAGGAGAGCCTCCGGCTGAGCATTACAAGTTTTTAATCTGCCATTTCAGAGACTAAAGTCACCTTTCACTGTCCCTCGTTCGCTCTCTTTTTTTTTTTTTTCTTTCTCTTGCTGAGTTCCTCACTAAGCAACCTCACTATTTCACACACTATTAAAAGAAATCCGCTAATGCATGGGGGTAGGGTCCTTGACTTGTGGAACGGAAAATGATATCGTTTTCTGAATTCTCTTTTTAAAAAAAGACCCAAGGCATCTCGAGTAGCGTTTATGACCCTGAGATTAGACACTTTTTATGGCTTAATGTACTGCCTTGGGGTATTTCTGCCAGAAACTGATTTTCATATTGATGTGCGACGTTGAGCCTTCTCCCATCCACATATTGGCTCATGCATCACCTGGACACTGCAGCTGCCAAGCCTGGGTGACAGGAAGTGAAGCGGGCAATTCCTCTGTTAATAAATAAACAAGGGATACGCTGCGAGTACACATCATATTCCCACGGCTCCAGGCGTTCAGCTACGCACTGCACATTTCATTACCATTAACATTGCATGATGTTCAGTCTCAGGTTTTCCTTTCACAAAGCAGAGTTATGACATTTTTTTTTATGGATTACCATGCACAATAATCAACAATGCTAATGAGTAAGTGTATATATGCAGACATTCTGGGTTGTATTTATTTGTCCTGGCTTTAGGATAATCATAAAATGTAATTAAAAAACGACAACAACATCTGTATCTAGCATGTGTGCTAAAGTTGCCTGTGCATGGACAATATGTAGACACCAGCAAAGTAGATTGAAACCATTCAATATAAATCATGCGACTGGACTTTTCCCCTCTTGTCAGAGTGATTAAAAAAAAAAAAAACCAGAGCAGTCGTGGAATTACATGGAGCAGAGCTTTGCATGTATTACACAGGGGAAGACTAAGGAGAGATTATCCAAGGCCAGATGTGTCTTCTCTCCAAGAAAAAAAACAAGCAGTCCGCCAAAAAAGCAGGAACTTCCTACTGATGGCAAGCATCAAGCAGCGGGTCGCTCGATTGGAGCATCACGCCGGCTGTCTCTGAATATGCAAGATTTCAGGTTTAGGAATCGGCCGCACTTTGGTGTTGTTGACACCCCATCCGTCATGCTTAAACAAACATTTACCAAGTTCACGGATTGACAGTAATGCAGCTTTAGCCTCAGCCTGCTCTCAGGCAAAAAAAAAAAAGCCCTGCCTGTTTATCCATTTCCAAGAAGAAGAAGAAGAAAAGTGGAGTTTAAAGTTGCCTGTGAAAAAGACCCGTGAAACACAATTTGCAACAAGTAATACATTGTTCGGGATGAAAAGGCGTAGCCTCACTAAAACTAAATAGATAAATATCACTTTTTATACAAGATGTCCTTGCATCCAATTTTTTTTCTGGCTTAATTCTGAGATAAAATGTTCCTCGAGAAGCATTCCAAGGCAACGGCATCCTGTAGTTCATGAGCTATGACTCCAGAGCGCAGGAGCCAGCATGCTCCTCTCAGCGCAGATTGCATTTTATTGAACCAGGACTTGTCAGCATTTTTGGTGAGCTGGTAAAATATAATTGTGCCATCCTTTATAAAGCAGTGTTGGGGTGACAGCGCCCAGAGAAGCTTCATTACTCTGCTTTTTATTGGGGTGTGAAGAAGAAGAAGAGGGGACATTCTCCCGGTGATGAATAACATCTCTCTCTCGTGAAGTCAAGGTAAAACACACTCACAGCGTTCGCGTGCTCCACTGGATGTACATGGATCATTTGAAAGGAAATCAATTTAGCTGAAGAATTAGAGCTGGTTGCCATAATGGTTTTTATCCGACACTCGTCAATATCTGTATTGATTCGCTAGTATAGTATTGAACCTTGTGAAAAAATTAATAAATGCTTTGCAAACAAGTGCGTGAAAATGCATTGTATAATATCCATCATGATTGTCTTCACACTGCTACACAGTGAAGCCCAAATGAAGTGTGGTGAATGTTCTTGTAGTGCTACTGTCCTGGAATATTAAACATCATCTTTTATAATAGCATTACACATACACATACACATATATGTATATATTTCATGTGCTGTAAAAGCATCCACTTGTTTTATGAAACAGGAATTATCCTGCTGATTCCAGCCAATACAATAAAATAGCATTTGCGGCTTGTACTGATTCTCCAAAGTAGCTAGCGTTACACCTGGAACTGACCCAATGGCTATTAGAAGTGCGTTAACTCCAGAGTGACTCACAGCTCCTGAGAGAGATAGCAAACTCCCCCATTCACCTGCACCGTGAGTCCTCAGGTTAAGCAGCCATCTTTATTGTGAGGTGATCCTCAGCAGCGTTGTAAACACCTCCTTATTAATGGGACGCAGAGCTTGTTTGACAATCTAGCAGGACAGTTCATTAGAATGGGATTATCTGTGAACACCGGCAAAGCGAAATACAATGCGAGGGCCGAGGGATCGCGATGGTGAGTTATGAAGACAGAAGGGCCACTCCAGGGACCTGCACTTTAAATAGAGCGCCAACAATTCCGACTTCATTTCCTATGCACAATCAAGCCCACACCCATGAGAGGGAGCATATTTAAGATCCAAGGAATGGATGTGAACCAGAAATGGCATTTAATAAAAGTGAAAGACGAGATACTAGTTGATTAATGCGCCGAAGAATAATAAAGTCATCGCCGATCTTCAGGGAAATGTAAGGTCTAAATTCTCTTTTGTTCCTGACAGAGATTAAGTACAAATATCCTCACTGCTGGTATTAACTTGTGGCAGGACTGGTCCACGCCACGATTGGTTTTTAATTCAAGTCCTGTATTTGGTCACTAACGTAGCTGCAGGAGAGGCGCGGAGGCATCTTCAGTAATGACGGTGATAAAACACAGCAGATAGCATCTGCACGGTCTGACTGATAAGGACTTACGGTAAGAGGCTTCTGCTGACACGTCAGATTGCCACCATAGTTCTGTTTAATACTTTTAATTTGATCATTTCAGCATTTACTAAAGATTTCCACGCTTATCCGCTGCAACAAACACCATCACCAACTGCTAAATATTGACTTATTTATTTTCCTTTGCATCCCGGACTAATTAAATCCTTGTTGCGCAAGCGATTGACCAAATCGCCAAAGCAGTGATAAAATTACACACAAGATCAAATGAAATTGGTGTACAATTATACAAGGATTCAGTATTTTCTTTATTTTATTGCATTTTTATTTATCAGAAATAATAAAATTATATATACTGCATATATATGTATTTATTTATATTGGAGGAAGCTAAAATATATGATAGGTAAGAATAATCTAAAAGACCTGTTCTATTGCTGAAAACCAATATATCAATCAAACCTCAGTTTTCTCAGCATGAGGAAAACAACAACTGGCATTGTCTGATCCGCCCCCACAGCAGTCGGTGACGAGCAGATCCTCAAACGCTGCACCACGTGAGGGGAATTGGGGGTGTTTAGTGTGTAAACGTCACCCTCACTGTAATTAAGGAAGGATCTCGCCCTCAGGAACTCTCAGTGGACAAAGTGAACTGTCACTTTTAGAAAATGAGTAAATATGGGCTTAAAGAGCATGGCTTCGAGTCAGAATGAAGTTGTTTCTCAAAATTGTTATCGCCATTTGTCAGACACTCTGAAATTTCTTTAGAAGTAGCCTAGTTTTATTTTTATTTTTTTCCCGCTTGAGCTTTTCCTCTCGTCGGGTGAAGTTTCACAGCTGCAGCAGAAAAAAACAAAAGGCATAAACTTGGATATATAATTTATAAATCTACGAAATGTGCTCTCTTATCTGTAATTGATCAAAATTGGAACAGAAGGGGCCAATTAGTGGCTTTTTTTGGCCTGGTTTATCTCGCACTGCTCGTGCAATATGTGGCACGCAGAATAAATATGATGCCATTTCTTATCTGTGGCAATCCTCCATATTCGTACCCACAGGAACGGTCCGGAAAATCTGACTATGAGGGCCTCAAATTACTAGATTAATGAGACAGACAAAGGCAAACTTGATTGGAGCAGCACCCTTTCTGATTTGTGGATAATCTGCCAGGATTGATTGAAGCCTTTAGGAGAACTTCCACGCAGCACAATTCATGTAGAGACTCGGGTGAAAACATTTTCCTCAATGAGGAATCAATAAAGAAAAAATAAATCTGAGAATCATCAATCAAATTGTCTTATTCTGTTGGACTCCACCGTTTGCAGACAGCAGGTGAGAAGCAGGAAAGATTTTCCAGAATGAAATACAACGCAGGCATCAGCACTTTACAGGGCTGGGATCAGCGCTACAGTTCAAGGCCCGGACGCAGTCGCTGCCCATTAAAGAGCGTGATATATTTTAGGGTCACTGAATGTCCTGCACAGGTCTCAGCGAGGTCTGCACGCTGACATGACGGCTGACTGAAGATGGGGGGGGGGGGGGGGGGGGGGGGTCAGAATGCTTCTCCACACAGAGCGGACCACATTAAAGAGGTCAGACATCTGAAGAATCAATCTGACCAAACAGGGTTTTCTACTTAAAAATTTCAACTTTCCTTTTTTGTCATATTCAGGTCATCAATACTCGTAACATGCTGCAGTATTAATCATCGATTCTCATTCGCTGTGAATTTGCCAGTGTGCAAATGTTGTTTGTTTCATGACATTTCTTCCAGGTGAATTAGGGCAGCGTAAGCTTACCTGAAGTCGAGTATTATCTCTGTGCTAAACCTCCGCACTGACAGGCAAGGAGTCGACTTCATGCAAAGCCTTATCTCGCCAACCGCTCTCAGAAAGCCATACATCATAAACCAAACGCTTTATTCGGGCATGCAAACACCTGACATATTGCACATTCAATACACGTGGGGACAGCTTATTGTTACTGAATAATAAAATGAAGAATGTAGCATGTGATCTCAGCTCTATAAACATAATCACAGTAACAATAATTACACTTTTCAACATGGCCTCGTTGCACTCGAGACGAGGGAGCGAAGCCCGATGAGCGCCGCGGCGCCTGGAGGTTCGGCTCTGACAGCTGGCCACATGGACCGGAGGATTTTCTTTACCTCGATGCTTCGCCGCAACCGTGTCAGCAATTTTTGCAAAAGCTGCAATGTCTGATCTGTGCACAGTGCCAAAGAAGTGTTTATGGATTTAGGGTTTCATCCTCAGTCCACTGTTTTTTATGGCATTGCCTGCAGGATACATGCAGTAGGTGAGGTTTATATCGAAATGTACATCAAACACTCAAGAGAGATATACCGGTATATATATATCAAGCATTATTCCATTAACTACGGTGGAATAAAAATAAAAACAGTATGCAGCTAACAACGTAACACTATCCAGTTGTAAAGCACTTCTGAGTGTGATCAATCATCGCGGAAACAAGGCGATCTGAGAGCATTTATCCAGCAGAGAACTTCCTCTATGATAAGACACCAACTGGCATGCGAAGTAAATAGTTCTTGAAGAGCATTAGCGGCAAACAGTGTCTTGAGGTTGATTATCTCAGTGACTAATGCTCTGTCACTCTGTGGGATAGGAGGGGGGGCCCAGCGAGGACCCCCGGTAATGGAGCCCGAGCAGGTGCTGAAAGCCCACTGACATCAGCAGGGAGTGCACTGACAAGAATTTCTGATGAATTTCAATTACCGATCAATTAAAGCTAATGAGGTAAATGAGCAGCCAGAATCCATTTGCGCGATAGCTCGAGACAAGACCTTGGCGGTTTGACGTGACGTTGGGCATTTTCCACTGTTTGAAATGTTTCGCATTAGACCTCTAGGAGGATGCATTCCTCATTATATTTCACACATTACAGATTGTTTTAGGATGTCTGTTAAAAGTTGATGCTCTCCCGGCTGTCTTGTTATGTCCACATGTAAGATTAGTCCGCCCTCTGCTGGAGATGCCGCGCAAATGCATATGAAGAAGACAACTTGTATTTTGTTGCCACCTGCTGGCTCTGAGATGAAAAGCATCATGGGGAAACCAGTGTTTAAAGGAGTCTGTCTGTTTGTCTGTCTGTCTTTCTGTTGGCAACATAGGTCAAAAGGTTCTGGACGGCTCTTGATGAAATTTTCAGGAAATGTCTGGATGTTACCAGGAACAGATGATTCAATTGTGTTGAAGATCCAGAAGAGATCCTGGATTCTGGATTATTTTTTAACTTTTCATTAACATTGCAGTCAATGGAGCTTCATAATTTGTTCCACAATATCTCGGTTCATTATTGACCTTGTATTTATGACACAATCCTGTAGGCTGGGAACCTCTATCTTACACCCAATTGTATCCAGATCGGATCCGAATTGCAGATATTATCGAGATATATATATAAAGAAATGGGTATACACTTGCGTTTCCGCCGACTGTGCATTTAATATTAGAGAGGGAGATTTATAACAAGCGTCGTCATATAGCTGAGTCAATTCCACATCGGAGCATGCGACCAGATTTGCTTAATTACCATTAAGTTAAAATGTGCGCATTGAAATGATGTCTAAGGAGTTTATTGGGGACTGGAACTGGCATCCATCCACGCCTGCAGCATGACAGTCTCTATTTCCAGTGGGTCCAGAGGGCTTAGCATGTGGGACTTATATAAATCTACTAGCTTACACAGAGTAAGAGTTAAATAATTCTGGGGGACCCAAGGACAACATGGAGAGAACATTTAAAGCATCAGAGTCCCAGAGACTGAACACCAAAACCTTCTCATTTCATCATCTCACAACTTACTTTTATAAAAACCATTACTTCATATTTTTAATTATTTGCTCTATGAATATTTGGTCCGGTCTTGCGTACATACATCTTGTGCCCTGATTTCCTGCTTCGTGACAGACAGATGGCTTTAAATGAACATTTAATTAATCATTAAAATGCTGTAATCAAATGTGCTTCTCTGCCTGACCTCAAAATTCCATCAGTCGAGGTTCTGTCTTTATTTCCTGCTCCAGTACCAGCAGAGCGTGAACTCAAGAATGACACAACCTTTTATGTGGACTGTACAAACAGTCGACTACGTGCACATTCAGCAGATCCAGAGCAACATGAGCACTGATCTGAAGTGAATTTGTCTGACATTTGCTCGACGTGAAGCTCATTTTAGCCTCCTGCAGCTCCTGAGGGAAATACCTCGCTCTTCAGTAACCAAGGCAGCTGCTCCGCTGCGTTTACCAGCTGCTCAAGAACGCTGCCATTCGGTAATTATGAATGTAATGTATTTATAGAGCTAATTGCTACATCAGTATAGTCACAAAGTGTGGCCATAATATAGGAGACAAAGGAAAAGATTTTAAATATTGACACGATAATGAGAAAATGAAATAGAGATAAATACTTATAAGGTATTGTCTAGACACGTTTGTTTTCAGTTGCTTTTAAATTCTTTTTAAAATGCTATAACCAACCTTGTAATCAAGAAGAACATTGTCTCTATCCAGTGAGTGAAAAAAATCATGCCTGTACTCGTACTAATATCTGCACCACATGAGGTATGGCAGAGAAAGACGGTTGGGTCTGCCATCATAAAATACTCCACCAAATGACTCTGAGCAAATACTACAAATACTACAAACATTACCCAACCTCAGGGAGCAGAGCTCACCTCATGTACCTCATGCATGCAATCACAGCCATCCAGAATCATCAATGGATGGACAGCGAGTAGGCATCATTTCAGCTGCATCATCAAACACCATGTGTGGGACGAGAACAGAACAGGTTCTAATTGGTGCTCATTAGAGTTCCTCAGATCTAGATTTTGCACTCTTTGTATTCTGAACTGTTATCGCGTAGAACTTGTAACCGGCTGGTGCCAAAGATAGTAACAAAGGAACACCTTGTATTTTGACATCAAAAGATCAATTCTGACAATATTGCTATTTGTTGTAGATTGATTGATTGATTTGTTTTTGTTTTTTAGGTGTGCTCATCACCTTTAGGTGAAAATAGTTCGCTTCGGGGACTAAAAAGGATAAGTGAGAGTGCAGTCGTGCTTCAAAGAGCAGAACTTCTGCTTTTCTGTTGAACATGAACATTCTGAGGCATTGATTGTGCTGCAAAATGAATTCTTTTTATCGATCATTACATTACACAGCATCAATAAAAGGAGACAGACTACAGGTACTGAAACGTATAAAATGTGTCGCTCTGGGTTAAATGGTTGCATAAAAGAGAAATGAATTATTCTCTCAGAGCACAAAATCAAGCATGAACGATTATGCAGCTCATATTAGCCTTGAACATCACCCTGCCTCCCTTTTCAGTGCTACACTTAGCCTTGAGGAGGTCTAAGATGCCAGCTCTGGTCTCTGGGGTGGCAAACTGGGAGAAGTCTTCTTTGGCTGTCATGTAATTCAGAAGACGTTGTCCTGTCTCACTGGTCGGCTCGAAGCACTCGGTGATATCGAAGGTGTTGGGAACGTCGTGTTCCTCGTACTCGAGGCCCTGGCTCGTCAGGCACGCGGTGACCTCTGCTGACGAACGGTACTCTGAGATAGAGTCACCACAGAGCTCCTTGTTGTAGGTCTTCCAGAGGGTGTCCCAGCCATCATTAGCTGGGTGGGTGGGGGAAAAGAATATATTAAGAAAAACTATACTCTTGGTTATCTAATCATTATCAGTATTTATTTATTTTTTAATCGAGGACGTTGTTTTTCACAGAAAAAGGTAACATGCAGATTGTAACAATTCTTTGCTCACGCTACCTGTTTCAATAACGATCACAAGCATGCCATTGTCCTTCAGAAGGCTGTGGAAGAACTTGATGGAATTGGCGAGGTTATCCACGTAGTAGAGCATCTGTCAAGGAGCGAACAGCGGCGGCCCTTTAATTAGAACTTTGAAAAGATGCCCACAATGTGCAGTCGCTTGGGAAACAAAAAACTCTGTACCTGGATCATGTGTATGAAGTCAAATTTCCTGACATCCCCCTTTGCTTTGACTCGCTTCTCGTAGTCCTCACTGCTCATCGAATGCCAGTCAAATGGGATCTCCTTAAGGTTGGGGGTCTTTGCTATCAAAGCTGAGTGGGACACAAAATAAAAACAGTAGAGGAAATAACAGCACAGGGCACTATTATCCTAGAAAAAAACATCACGTAATGATTAAACATAAAATCAACAGCTCATTTGCTCAAAATCTGCACCACAAAACCCGGCGAGTTTCAAAGTTACGATCAAACACAAATGCAGACGGACAATAACAAACAGCCACTCATTGTATTCTTGGCATGAGCAGCGGCGGAAATGGAACCCATGAGAAGACACATTTTTGTCCCGTTGTTGAAATCTGATTGCAAATCAAATAATTTTAGTCCCCCCTCCCCCTTTTTTCTGCATAATTAGCATCTATTGTTCAGATGCATTGAATGCGATGCAAAAGAAGAGTGAGAGTTTACAAGGATGGAATATGTTATGATCCAATTCTGTGTATTTCTGCAGTCAGTGAAAACAAAGCAGCAGCTGAACACAGTACGAAATATAATTAACTTATGTCTGGCGCGAGTAAATGTGATTTCTCTGACACGTATTTATCTGTACTAACCTACTTTTCCATACAATTCTGACAATGATTTTGTTTCACAAAAGGTTCAGAAGAACAAATGATGGAAGCAAAAAAGAGAGACAGAGGAAGGAAAATCCAAAGCATTCCCACAGGCGGTGCTTTTGAACGTTCACTACCTTTGAAGTTGTCGGTAAGCTGAGATCTGCCCTCGACAATGTCAGCGGAGATCGGAACAGCGGGGAACGCAGACTGCAGCAGAGTGAGCATGTGGACGTCCACCTCCCCTGGAACAAACAGGCAGCCTCTGTGTGACGCTGCGTCAGCTTCAAAAGCAATGCCCCAAAATAAAGGCTTTGAGAGAATTTGAAACATTCAAATAAGTTCAAGTCAGCGACCTAAAAGTCTTCTCATTTTGGAAAAGAGCAATGAACTTTGACCTTAAAGACTGTGCAATACTTATCTAACCACTGTCCTCATTTGACCCACAGTATATTATTGACTTATCCCAGCAGCCATTGCGGTCTCGCACATCCAACCCTCCCTCCCTCCTGATATGAGCTTTCTCTTCACTGGGCTGTTACTGCTTTTTTGGTCCAGTTCTAAACTATGATCAGATCCCGGTAGAGTGGGTTCACCACTGGTCTTCAAACAAAGCCGGACCATTAAGCACGTGAATCGTTTTCATGCCACAGTTAGAAACCCGTGACGTATTTTTCGATAACCTGCCGTGACGTCGTCACTCACCTCCACCGCTTCCGACGCCGAGGACATCCAGGCTGCTTTTACCGGCTCCAATTCTGCATCAGCACAAGATGGGTGGAAAAACGTTCACACTAGAATGATGAAGAAAGCACTGCTCCACTCATATCTAATAATGATTTTGGTTTTAACTTATGTGTTATATGTACAATACAAGATATCCCTCCATTCTGCCACAATTTAAATCAAAAACCATGAGTGCAGACCGGTAACAAAACGGCTTTCTTTTATGTTCTGCTAAAGGAAATGGGAACAAATGAAAGTTTTCCCAATGGAAAGAAAATAATGTTTTGCCTTACTGTGGTTGTAACTCCAGGAATGTTCCCAATTAAAATAATCAGGCATTTAAATGAATAAATAAAAAAAACACCCCCTAACTTTTGACTGAGAATTCTTGTAAATTCTTGACTTATATTCACATCGTCTACTGGGTCGTGCAGTGAAATTATAATTTCATCTATTATGCAGCCCAGCCTTCGTAGGTTTTCCTCCTGTACCTTTTGAATAGTCCGGGCAGGACGTCCTGGACCCCCCCGACCACAGCTTCTTGCTCCCCTGAATGCTGAAGGTAGAACTCCAGAGTTTGGACAGCGCTGCTGTCAGACGTCTTTGCTTCTGTAGACATGGTTGATTCCTTCCTGCAACGCATGAAACACAGAAGTTTGAAAGTTAAAAAAAACTAACTTTATTAACATAACTCACAGGCCATTACGCAAAACATTCACATCTTCAGAGATCAAAATAGAAGGAACTCTAACAGTGAGGAATACAAAATCACTAATACAATTATATGTGCAAAAGGAAGGAAAGAATGAGAACGAAATAAAATAAACACAAAAATAACCACAAACACAAGAATATGTGCATGCAAATTAAAGTTAAGATACCTATTTATTTGTTACCTTGAAGACGTGGAGAGAAAGAGCCGTCATATGATTGTTGTCCCACGCTTTTATGTCCCTGTTAGTGTCCCCCTCCCGTCCCGGCTGCCGTCCCTCTCACGGGTTTGAATTGCGCAACTTTATTTATTCTGAAGCTTTTTCAAAAATTCTTCTTCTTGTTGTTCATCGGCGGCTGCCCACCTTTACGAAGGGCATTCAATGCCGCTCCCTCCTGAGCCGGGTATGGCTCAGTTAACACTAATGTAGCTGAGCTGTCCTTATTCAGTTTAAACTTATTCTAAATAAGTGTAAAATAAAAAGTCGGACCCAACTTCCGTTCTGTCACGTTCTTTATCCCCTCCACTGACAATACGGAACATTTACTTCGAAGCTATTTTACGACTCAACATGTTTAATAGTTCCACTTGCAATCACTACTACTTACATTTATCGAGCGTCCACTAAATGTTTATTAGACTACTATCCAATTGATCAAATTTAATGTTTTGTTTTCATTGTTTTGGCGGACTATCGGCAAGGTGTTGTAAATAACTTTTATTATTTGTGTACTTGAACGCCCCTCGCTCGCTGCACACTTCACACAGTGAATCCATTCATTGTCGATCTTCCTTTTATTGGCCAAACTATGTTATTTATCTTAAATGACGAAATACGGCTCTGATTGTTCATGTCTTTGAACCTCATCAAACTTAAGAATACACATGATACAGCAAACCACTAAAACGCTTTGCAGCAAGGCCAGGCATTTATTCTAAACAGATTTACAAAGATTTATATCAGCTTTGGTGCACAATAAAAAGGGATTTCACTGTCCAAACCAAAAACTGGCAAGACTAGTAAATCCCATGTCTTTAATACATTATGGAATATGAGGCTACATTAAAATAATAAGACACTCTATACCCCAGATAATATCTATGCAAACCAGTTCAGTTTATACTGTGCCATTCCTTTGTGAATTTCTATTTGTTTGGACTCCACTTTTTTACCTCATGTCATCTGCTATAGGCTCGAGTCCCCTGTGACACAACACAGTATAAACGGTTACAGATGCTCTACAGATACAAATACTGCCCTCAAGATGGTGCCGTTACTCCATATATCAGCATTTCTTATTGCCCGAGCACAAATATTAATACCAGTGGCTATTGTTGCCATGGTTACCTATTAATAAATAAATACCTATATGTATCTAATTGACATTTCCAGTCCTTAGAATACTATCTCAGTTAAAGCAAACCCAGTGCAGAACAATTTCACATTTAGGCCTATAGTAATTTCTCATATATTTTAGTCACGTACAAATGTTTTTATATCCCCTGTAAACAAGATTAAATGTTACAAATTCAAATATGATATTCGGCATGCTAAATAATGTTTTTTTTTGATCTGTGACACCTTTGCTGAAATGTAAGATGCAAAAAAAAATGAACAACAATGCAGTACCCAAATAATCAACCCCAGAATGAATAAAAAAAAACTAACAAAACCAAGATGATAGCTGAACATGAATACAGCCATGGTAAGTCTGTAAATAATACTAGCACAATCAATGATTTGTTTGTGTTTTGAAAACATGAAAATCAGACTGACGATGCGCTCTCCGCTTGCACACACACACACAAATACTGCATGCCAGGAAAAGCTGTTGTTCACAAACTTGTTCTTTTCATCTCACACCCTGTACATATGAAATATTTAACTTCACTGTAAAACCAACTTTACATTGACAGTAATTAACTGCTACTAGAAATCAAGGCACACGTTGTTGTTTTTAAACCCCTTCCATACATTTTGAAACAAAGAACTAGTTGCAGCTCTGTCTGTAAGTTACAGCACGTTTCCTGTAATTAAAGAAGTATACTGTAATAGTTTTACTAATTCATCCAAACTACAAACCACAATATTCTTTATTGGTCGTCTAATTTTAGGTGAGTCGATCTATTACTATCACTTCAATGTTGTTGTTGAACACAACTTTTCCATCGACCTCCGTGCTACACTCTGGCTGGTGAAGTAACTCCATGACCCCAGCCTTTAGCTCAGGGGGGGCCGTCTTACTGAAGTGCAGCACCTCAGTGAGAAAATCAAGCAGCAGCTCTCCCTTCTCGTCTCCCTCGGTGAAGCACTCTGTGATATCCATTTGAGACTGCAGCTCGTAGCTCTGATAGCTCACGCCCTTGGAGTCCAGCATGGATTTGATATGTCCAGTGGTCACATATTGATTGGTTCTTTTGTGACCGAGCTGGCCCATGTAGCTCTGCCACAGCTTTCTCCAACCACTCTTTCCTGAAATGGGTGACATTAAAGCAAGACTATGAGTCTGTATTTATCCAAAGGCTTTATGCTGTTGTGCATAAGTTCGATTTTTAACTTCATGATGGATCAGAAACTTATTTTATGTTAATGAGCATAAGGGGGGGGGGGGGATTTAAGATTAGATTTATTTTATTACCAGACACGAGACAGATGAGAAGCTTCCCATTCTTGTTGAGGAGACTCCTGAAGAAGCTGATTGTGGCTTCAGGATCCTTCACGTAATACAGCACCTGTCGATTTAATCAAAGATAATGAGCTGGCATGTCAAATTAAAGATGTGTTTTTATTAAGGCAAAGCTAGACAAATGTTCCAAATGGGATTAATTGCTGTCAAGCACCTTCAAAATAAACATGATCTAGACGCGTCACAAATATAGCCTGGGATTAGGATGGCAGCACCAACCTGGAACATGTGAATGAAGTCAGCCGTCTTCGTCATCTTTTTCTCTTTCCATTCGTCCTCAAATTCTTCAGAAGTCATCTCGTTCCAATTAAATGTGATATAATCTAAATCTGGAGTTTTTGCCACTAAAGCTGAAGCGACAGACACAAACACAGTGTGGAATGTAACCGCTGCAACAACAGCGTCTTTAATCAACAATGTTACCATGTTTAATATCAGAATCTCTTTTACCTTTGTATTGACGCAGCTGCCCAGGGTTGGGCTCCACCACCTCATTATCCACCGTAGCACCTGGGTGCTTCAGGTGCAGCTCAGACAGCATCTCAAGGTCGATCTCCCCTTCAGGCACCAAAGTAGTAACAAGAAGCTCATCATGGGGGCCACATGAAAGACACACAAACGTGCAACGACACACTCACACCTACGGACAATTTGGTGCGACCAATTCACCTACGCGGCATCTTTCTGGAGAACCCGGGGAGAACTCCACGCAGACACAGACACACAAACGCCGCTAAGAAAGGAATCGAACCTGGAAGCCTTCTTGATGCGAGGCAACCGTGCTACACACTGCGCCACTGTGCCGTATAACAGAACCAAATCAGCACAATTGAAAGAGGAATTACCATTAGTTAACTAGCATATCATCCCTGTTTGCTAGTTCAAATTGTGCAATAGGTGAGCAAGAAATAGCTCACATCACTTGCAGGAAATGCTATGTTACAAAAATGTCAAATAAAAAATTAAGCCAAAAACAGAAAGCTGCTACATATAATGTGTGCCTGTGGCAGCCATTTGAATCTTATTCAGCGACTGGCAATGGTCATTTTTAAGCAGGTTTTGTTTTTAGTGAAGCTGGCAAGTTACACAGACATGTCACTCTCTCTGAAGAGAATAAAAGCTGTTACCAGATTTAGTTACTCACTACTGTCATTTCCACCAGCAGACCCTGGACAGGTGAATGAGACCATTCATACTTAAACTGTAACACACCCCATTAGAAAAAAACATTCAAAAACTGAGGATAAAATCATACGTTATAAAATGTATAAAATAATCATAACTTAAAAAAGGACTGACAAAACCCATCAAAAATCATACTTAAAAAAATATTCTTAATAACAACCGTGCTATTATTAAAACCATCTTAAGAAAATCCATTTCGTAACCTGGAGTGAGTTAATATGGAACTTAGCAGGTGATAAATCTTTCTGATTCGTTTGATTATAAGCAGCTGAAACCAATCAGCACTGAATGTGTCTTATAAATACTGCATGTTCTTACCAGATCCACTTCCAACACCGATGACATTTAGATGGGACGCTCCATTACCAATGCTGAGACACAAAAAAACAAAAATGTTTTCATCTTCAGAACAATCAGAATCTGGAGATTCACAAGCTGCCAAATGTGTGTCGCATTTATGGAATGAGTGAAAGTGACAATTCTTCCTTAAACTCTTTAATCTGAGGCTGAGCGTTAGAGAAATGCAACAGTCATGTGCATGTCCTCATGTAAAACTTGTCTCTCCAGTTTACCTGCATGTATTATATTTAGCTTACCGGTAATATTCAATACAAAAAAAGAGAAGAAAAAATCACTCATTGCTGCCATTTGTGCTCCTGAACATCCAGAGGATTCAGCTGCTGATCCGCTGGATGTTCCAGTTAATGAAGATCCTTTTTATTTTGTGTCCCGGTTTGCTTTCTAATTTATAGAGGAATTTTCTGCCTGGGCCAGATTGTGCAAAGGTGAGTGTCAAAATATTTGTCACTACACTGTGAGTCAGTGTTTGTTGATTTCATAATTTGTTGACCGGAGAAGCTTGCTTGTCTAACACGACGACGCTGCTCCGTTTGTCCAACAATGGTGGAAGAGAGCCTTAACGACTCTCGATTGCATTCTATTCTACTGTATTCTGAAGTAACTTCCACTACAGATGTGTTGAAGCATCCAATCACATCTGTGAAGCTCACTGCTGAGGTCATTATTCTTTTTATACACCATTAGCATTTTTTTTTGTGTCTTTCGTAATACGCTTGTTCTTTTTATTCCACTATTTGGCTCAGGTGTGGGTCTGAAGCGTTATCCATGCAGTGGCTTTTACAAGGAGTCTACTAGTTAATCTTTAGGTTGACAACATATAACGTTATCTCCTGATTGAGGGCTTGATATTATTTGAGTGAACATAATATGTGCAACCTAGGAAACACAATAGACATTTAAACATTGGTAGTACTCGCGTATTCTTGCAATCAGCCGTACTTATCAGAATGATTGAGATACGTGTGTGTACAACTTGGGACATGCTGCTCTAGGCAGTACTAATAAATAACACGTGCCAGCCAAAGAACTGCTTAGCTCAGCACGATGGAAGCACGCAATCACTCGTCAAATATATGCTGTCAATTCTTTGCCTTTTGCCTTTAGTAGTAATGATGAGGACTTTGGTTTATGAGCGCTTTGTATACCGGTATATGGTTTAAATTTTTTATCTCCTCTGAATAGCACCAGATTGGCATTCATCTCCTTCATTCTTGCTGCATTTCTCCTCTTTCGTCTCGCACTGTTGGAGAACAACACTATTTCATTTGACTGGATGGATTTCGCCTGATGACGGGAACGTCGGCAGCTTTACCTCTGCAGGGTCGCTGGGAGCTCAGAGTGGATGAACTTCTGCATGCATTGATGCTCAGAGGAGCGCTGCAGAAAAAGCTCGAAGCTTTTCAGGTACCTGGCATCGTCACTAACCAGGCTCCTCAGTGACGTCATGGTTATGTATCTGATAAAAAATAAAAAAATAAAAAGGAAAGAAAGATTACTTTAACGGTAAAAATAAGTGTAACATAAAAAAAGCGAGTGCACGTGTGACTGTGCTTTTATTCATTTTATTCTCTATCGTGCACACACACACGCGCGCGCGCACTCACGCATATTATACAACAAATTAAAAGCGGTCTTAAACATGTTCGTTTATTATAAATAGCATTCTAATAGCTGCACTCGGTCTCTTCCGTCTAATTATTCTGTTGATGTAATGTCCCGTTACGTTCTGCGCTTCGCTGGAGCGTCCAGCCGATGCAGCTCATTATTATTTTTATACAATAATTACAAAGCGGCGCTTTTATTTAGACAACTGTTGCCAAACGCAACAGAAACAGCCCCCTGAGGACAAATATTCGACGTGATTAGAGCAGATTGGGGCGCGAAAACTAACAATTTAGCGCCACATTATATCCATAACGCAGAGATGAAGATGAACGCTTTGTTTTTTTTTACTTACTCGAAGGAGCAGCAGACGCCGGCAATTCCGCGAGATCTGCAGCCGGGAATAAACAAGCCTTCCCACAGCTTCCTATTAAGGAGGGCCATATATGGTAGGACGACAAATCCAGAAGGACAAATGATCTGACCAATGAGGAGAGCCCATTCTAAAGTTGCAGTAAGGCCCACGCATCAGGTGCGATTGGTTTGACTGAGGGAATATCAGGCTAATTGTATCAAACAATATAAATCAATCAATTATTATCAAGCCACAGTTGTTTTTGAAGTCTGATCATAGGCGGTTTTATTTTGGGGAGAACATTTTTAACTTCCTGAAGATAGAATGATGATGTTTCTATTCCAGAGACATGCTCTAATTAATATCGGATGTCATCGGTATTTATAAGTTGATAAGCATTAGCATTAGTCTTGAGGTTGATTATCTCAGTGACTAATGCTCTGTCACTCTATGGACTGAGAGCCCCCCCCCCTTATGAAGCCTGAGCAGGTGCTGAAAGCCCACTGACATCCGCAGGGAGTGCACTGACAAGACTGTCTGATGAATTTCAATTACTGATCGATTAAAGCTAATGAAGCAAATGAGCATCCAGAATACGTTTGCTGAATAGCTGAAGACCTCGGAGGTTTGACACCAGTCGATCGCCACCGTGTGATCACGCTGCTGTTAGGAATGAGGAGGGAAGCAAATGCAGCAAACAGGAAGAAAACAGCAGATGGAATGCAAATATATTTCGCACAATGTCGATATTTTTGATGGTTATTAAAAGTTGGTGTTTTCATTCTTTGTCATGTCAGATCAGTGCGAACATCTGCTGAACGGCTTATTACAGCAGCAGAACGTACCCTGGTTTGCTGCTCCGGCTTCGATCTCATTCCTACAACTACTTGCACGCCGCGATGTGTGAGTGTGATGAAATAAGTCCTTTGACGGGGCCCTACAGGTGAAGGGGTGGCTAGATTGCTACCATTAAATAGCCACAGAGGTATTTAACTCTAATCCTTAATGCAAATGTAACTTTTTCTTCTTACATTAAATAAAATGCAGTGCATTTGAAAGGCTAGCCACATAGCATACCAGCTCTTAAAATCCTGTTTCATGCTGTTGCTTTATCAAAAAGGTTCTTTGTTCGAATCCAATTCGAATGTTTAACTATTGCCCAATATCAGCTTTGTGAGCTTCAAATTTGTGTCCTTAAAAATAACACATGCACACAATAGCAAAACTCCTTTTAAGTGGTGAAGATGAAAATGCTTCGGTTCTCCTTGGGAGAACCGTCAATACTTTCTTCCAGGTTTATTCTATGAGGAAAAAAATACTGGTAAATGAATGAGGAGGTTAAAATATTCAGATAATAGTACAGACATTCAGTCAACATCTTTAATGATAACTATACTGGTAATTTAAAACTAGTACATTTAGTCTGTATCAGGGACAGTCAACAGAACAATTTAAAAACAATCATCCGAGCAGTGGATTCGGCTGTCGGGCATCTGTCGTCTGTTCACCCGAGACTCCGACTTCAGGTCGTCCTAAAACTTGCTGTCTATGTGGTCGATAACTGGCTGCCAGCAGTTGCTGTTGTCGACAGCATCGCCAAACCCTGGGGTTTCCCTCATTATCTGTTTATTGAACTGCTGGCATTCCTCTGGGGTCAGAGTGTCTGCTTTTGCGATAAGAGGAATGACGTTGACCTTGTCATGCAACCGTTTCATAAACTGAATGTTGAGCGGCTTTAGCCCGTGTCCGGACGGGACGATGAAATGCAGGCAGCAGCGCATTCGGCTGTCGGGCGGGCATCTGTAGTCTGTTCACCCGAGACTCCGACTTCAGGTCGTCCTCAAACTTGCTGTCTATGTGGTCGATAACTGGCTGCCAGCAGTTGCTGTTGTCGACAGCATCGCCAAACCCTGGGGTTTCCCTCATTATCTGTTTATTGAGCCCCCCTCAGCCAGGAGGACCTGAAGATGGTCTGGATGAACCGTGGATTGGATTAGAGACGGACGACGAGGACACTGAACACGTTGGTGAGTGGTTCTAGTCCCAAATACATACAACATAGTCTTGTTGACCTTTTATGCTGATATAAAATGTAACAATAATCAGTGTTGTAAACTTTAATTAATATTAAAACCCCATAAAGTCCCAAAAGGAGAGGAAATAAATTATTTGTTTTACTCATTCTGATCCAAAACCTAAAATGCCAATCACAAATGTTAGAGCCTCCATCCGCTAAAACCTGAAATGTATAATTGTCACACTGAAATCATCGTTATTGTCATGTCATGATTCCAGATCTAATATTGGGCTTCATTATAAATACACAATATTAAATGGGTTATCCTGGGGAAACTAGTTTAGGGTGCCAACAGTGTAAGAAATTAAATATCATGAAACAAGTAACGTTATTATCCCTGCTGTAAAAACAAGGGTTATTACAAAGTCCTAATTCATGAATAATTATTAAACTGTGTGTTTGTGTGTTTTACATTTGTTTGTTCATTTTGCTCAGAGCTTGACCTGCCAGATGGAGAAACCAACAAGTTCCAGCTGAAGGGTGCTCTCACCCTTCAGCTCACCCTGAACGCTGTCCTGAAGGACCCAAATACTGACTCGCTGATATCAAGAGCAAGAAAGCTCATCCACGCTGACAGCAAATCATCAGCAGCAAATAAAGTATTAAGTCTGAGATTGTAGCACGTTAGCAGCTATGCTGCGGACTGCTACGGTTGGTTGTTTAAAATTACTGAATAAATGTTTTATATGTTATCCTTTGTTGAGTTATAGTATTTTATTATATTTCAACCCTGCATCTGACAAATAACTGAAAGTATAAAAAACTAAAACTAAGAAAAACGAACAAATCCACTCTAAAAACTAACTAAAACTAACTGAATTAGAGAAAACAAATTCAAAACTAACTAAAACTAAACTATAATTAAAAATCCAAAACTATTATAACCCTGCCTTGTCGTGCGACCGTTTCATAAACTGAATGTCGAGCGGCTTTAGCCCGTGTCCGGACGGGACGATGAAATGCAGGCAGCAGCGCATTCGGCTGTCGGGCGGGCATCTGTAGTCTGTTCACCCGAGACTCCGACCTCAGGTCGTCCTCAAACTTGCTGTCTATGTGGTCGATAACTGGCTGGCAGCAGTTGCTGTTGTCGACAGCATCGCCAAACCCTGGGGTTTCCCTCATTATCTGTTTATTGAGCCCCCCTCAGCCAGGAGGACCTGGAGATGGTCTGGATGAACCGTGGATTGGATTAGAGACGGACGACGAGGACACTGAACACGTTGGTGAGTGGTTCTAGTCCCAAATACATACAACATAGTCTTGTTGACCTTTTATGCTGATATAAAATGTAACAATAATCAGTGTTGTAAACTTTAATTAATATTAAAACCCCATAAAGTCCCAAAAGGAGAGGAAATAAATTATTTGTTTTACTCATTCTGATCCAAAACCTAAAATGCCAATCACACATGTTAGAGCCTCCATCCGCTAAAACCTGAAATGTATAATTGTCACACTGAAATCATCGTTATTGTCATGTCATGATTTCAGATCTAATATTGGGCTTCATTATAAATATACAATATTAAATGGGTTATCCTGGGGAAACTAGTTTAGGGTGCCAACAGTGTAAGAAATTAAATATCATGAAACAAGTAACGTTATTATCCCTGCTGTAAAAACAAGGGTTATTACAAAGTCCTAATTCATGAATAATTATTAAACTGTGTGTTTGTGTGTTTTACATTTGTTTGTTCATTTTGCTCAGAGCTTGACCTGCCAGATGGAGAAACCAACAAGTTCCAGCTGAAGGGTGCTCTCACCCTTCAGCTCACCCTGAACGCTGTCCTGAAGGACCCAAATACTGACTCGCTGATATCAAGAGCAAGAAAGCTCATCCACGCTGACAGCAAATCATCAGCAGCAAATAAAGTATTAAGTCTGAGATTGTAGCACGTTAGCAGCCATGCTGCGGACTGCTACGGTTGGTTGTTTAAAATTACTGAATAAATGTAAATAAAAACTAACTAAAACTAACTGAATTAGAGAAAACAAATTCAAAACTAACTAAAACTAAACTATAATTAAAAATCCAAAACTATTATAACCCTGCCTTGTCGTGCGACCGTTTCATAAACTGAATGTCGAGCGGCTTTAGCCCGTGTCCGGACGGGACGATGAAATGCAGGCAGCAGCGCATTCGGCTGTCGGGCGGGCATCTGTAGTCTGTTCACCCGAGACTCCGACCTCAGGTCGTCCTCAAACTTGCTGTCTATGTGGTCGATAACTGGCTGCCAGCAGTGGCTGTTGTCGACAGCATCGCCAAACCCTGGGGTTTCCCTCATTATCTGTTTATTGAGCCCCCCTCAGCCAGGAGGACCTGGAGATGGTCTGGATGAACCGTGGATTGGATTAGAGACGGACGACGAGGACACTGAACACATTGGTGAGTGGTTCTAGTCCCAAATACATACAACATAGTCTTGTTGACCTTTTATGCTGATATAAAATGTAACAATAATCAGTGTTGTAAACTTTAATTAATATTAAAACCCCATAAAGTCCCAAAAGGAGAGGAAATAAATTATTTGTTTTACTCATTCTGATCCAAAACCTAAAATGCCAATCACAAATGTTAGAGCCTCCATCCGCTAAAACCTGAAATGTATAATTGTCACACTGAAATCATCGTTATTGTCATGTCATGATTTCAGATCTAATATTGGGCTACATTATAAATACACAATATTAAATGGGTTATCCTGGGGAAACTAGTTTAGGGTGCCAACAGTGTAAGAAATTAAATATCATGAAACAAGTAACGTTATTATCCCTGCTGTAAAAACAAGGGTTATTACAAAGTCCTAATTCATGAATAATTATTAAACTGTGTGTTTGTGTGTTTTACATTTGTTTGTTCATTTTGCTCAGAGCTTGACCTGCCAGATGGAGAAACCAACAAGTTCCAGCTGAAGGGTGCTCTCACCCTTCAGCTCACCCTGAACGCTGTCCTGAAGGACCCAAATACTGACTCGCTGATATCAAGAGCAAGAAAGCTCATCCACGCTGACAGCAAATCATCAGCAGCAAATAAAGTATTAAGTCTGAGATTGTAGCACGTTAGCAGCCATGCTGCGGACTGCTACGGTTGGTTGTTTAAAATTACTGAATAAATGTTTTATATGTTATCCTTTGTTGAGTTATAGTGTTTTATTATATTTCAACCCTGCATCTGACAAATAACTGAAAGTATAAAAAACTAAAACTAAGAAAAACGAACAAATCCAAACGAGGATGACGGCTGGGTTTACTTGAGAGATGAGGAAGCGTATCAAAAGCGTATCAGACATTTTGATGAGCCTGTTGGGTATCGTGGAGACAGGGATCTGACAAATACTGAGCCCATTGATTTCCTCTCTCTATTTTTACATAGTGAATTCTGGAGCCTCATCAACGAAACAAACAGATATGCCCCCCAGTTCTTAGAGAGGGAAGAACTCAAACCATCATCACACCCAGTGGCATCGTTAGGCCTATTTTAGGGGGGCTTCAGCCCCCCTAAAATATTCTTAAGCCCCCCTAAATAATTTTGGGTTTTGTAAAAATATATATATATATTTTTTTTTTGTTCAGTGACCAAAAAATGCGGACACATTCTATTAAAGCCGCCAGAATATATGTTTAAAAACATGTAACCTGTCATTATTTACTTACATCTGATCATGAATCAGTTTCCCCTCACATCATGACGAAAGGTAGAGAACCCGTTCCACCTATTCTCATAGAGAATGCTCGTATCACTGAAACTCCAGTCCACGTTTTCCCTGTGACTGCGCTAATTGTAGGACGTGAGTCCCTGCAGCATGTTTGAAGCTTTAGGAGATTTAGGGATCTGACAAATACTGAGCCCATTCATTTCCTCTCTCTATTTTTACATAGTGAATTCTGGAGCCTCATCAACGAAACAAACAGATATGCCCCCCAGTTCTTAGAGTGGGAAGAACTCAAACCATCATCACACCCCATCTATATCAATAAACAGATAACGAGGTGAACCCCAGGGTTTGGGTCAACACGCCCTAAACCAGCCACCCCCACATTTACACATGCATAGACAGCAAGTTTGAAGACGCTCTGAACTCGGAGTCTCGGGTGAACAGATGCCCGACACACCCTGACCCCAGAGGAATGCCAGCAGTTCAATAAACAGATAATGAGGTGAACCCCAGGGTTTGGGTCAACACGACCTAAACCAGCCACCCCCACCCCCACACACATGCATAGACAGCAAGTTTGAAGACGCCCTGAACTCGGAGTCTCGGGTGAACAGATGCCCGACAGCCGAATCCACTGCTGCCTGTACTCGCTCCCGTCCGGACACGGGCTGAAGCCGCTGGACATCGAGTTCATGAATCGGTTGCACGTGAAGGTCAACGTCATTCCACTCATCGCAAAGCAGACACCCTGACCCCAGAGGAATGCCAGCAGTTCAATAAACAGATAATGACGTGAACCCCAGGGTTTGGGTCAACAAGCCCTAAACCAGCCCCCCCCCCCCCACACACACACACACACATGCATAGACAGCAAGTTTGAAGACGCCCTGAACTCGGAGTCTCGGGTGAACAGATGCCCGACAGCCGAATCCACTGCTGCCTGTACTCGCTCCCGTCCGGACACGGGCTGAAGCCGCTGGACATCGAGTTCATGAATCGGTTGCACGTGAAGGTCAACGTCATTCCACTCATCGCAAAGCAGACACCCTGACCCCAGAGGAATGCCAGCAGTTCAATAAACAGATAATGACGTGAACCCCAGGGTTTGGGTCAACAAGCCCTAAACCAGCCACCCCCACCCCACACACACACACACACACATGCATAGACAGCAAGTTTGAAGACGCCCTGAACTCGGAGTCTCGGGTGAACAGATGCCCGACAGCCAAATCCACTGCTGGCTGTACTTCATCCCCCCTTCCGGACACGGGCTGAAGCCGCTGGACATCGAGTTCATGAATCGGTTGCACGTGAAGGTCAACGTCATTCCACTTATCGCAAAGCAGACACCCTGACCCCAGAGGAATGCCAGCAGTTCAATAAACAGATAATGAGGTGAACCCCAGGGTTTGGGTCAACACGACCTAAACCAGCCACCCCCACCCCCACACACATGCATAGACAGCAAGTTTGAAGACGCCCTGAACTCGGAGTCTCGGGTGAACAGATGCCCGACAGCCGAATCCACTGCTGCCTGTACTCGCTCCCGTCCGGATACGGGCTGAAGCCGCTGGACATCGAGTTCATGAATCGGTTGCACGTGAAGGTCAACGTCATTCCACTCATCGCAAAGCAGACACCCTGACCCCAGAGGAATGCCAGCAGTTCAATAAACAGATAATGAGGTGAACCCCAGGGTTTGGGTCAACAAGCCCTAAACCAGCCCCCCCCCCCCCCACACACACACACACACATGCATAGACAGCAAGTTTGAAGACGCCCTGAACTCGGAGTCTCGGGTGAACAGATGCCCGACAACCAAATCCACTGCTGGCTGTACTTCATCCCCCCTTCCGGACACGGGCTGAAGCCGCTGGACATCGAGTTCATGAATCGGTTGCACGTGAAGGTCAACGTCATTCCACTTATCGCAAAGCAGACACCCTGACCCCAGAGGAATGCCAGCAGTTCAATAAACAGATAATGAGGTGAACCCCAGGGTTTGGGTCAACACGCCCTAAACCAGCCACCCCCACCCCACACACATGCATAGACAGCAAGTTTGAAGACGCCCTGAACTCGGAGTCTCGGGTGAACAGATGCCCGACAGCCGAATCCACTGCTGGCTGTACTTCATCCCCCCTTCCGGACACGGGCTGAAGCCGCTGGACATCGAGTTTATGAATCGGTTGCACGTGAAGGTCAACGTCATTCCACTTATCGCAAAGCAGACACCCTGACCCCAGAGGAATGCCAGCAGTTCAATAAACAGATAATGAGGTGAACCCCAGGGTTTGGGTCAACACGCCCTAAACCAGCCACCCCCACATTTACACATGCATAGACAGCAAGTTTGAAGACGCCCTGAACTCGGAGTCTCGGGTGAACAGATGCCCGACAGCCGAATCCACTGCTGGCTGTACTTCATCCCCCCTTCCGGACACGGGCTGAAGCCGCTGGACATTGAATTTATGAAACAGTTGCACCCCCACATTTACACGCCCCACACCAACATGCCCTCGACCACCACACACACACACACACACACACATGCATAGACAGCAAGTTTGAAGACGCTCTGAACTCGGAGTCTCGGGTGAACAGATGCCCGACACACCCTGACCCCAGAGGAATGCCAGCAGTTCAATAAACAGATAATGAGGTGAACCCCAGGGTTTGGGTCAACACGCCCTAAACCAGCCACCCCCACATTTACACACCCCAGACTAGCCACCCCCACACACACACATGCATAGACAGCAAGTTTGAAGACGCCCTGAACTCGGAGTCTCGGGTGAACAGATGCCCGACAGCCGAATCCACTGCTGGCTGTACTTCATCCCCCCTTCCGGACACGGGCTGAAGCCGCTGGACATTCAATTTATGAAACAGTTGCACCCCCACATTTACACGCCCCAGACCAGCCACTCCCACAACAACATGCCCTCGACCACCACACACACACAGACACACATGCATAGACAGCAAGTTTGAAGACGCCCTGAACTCGGAGTCTCGGGTGAACAGATGCCCGACACACCCTGACCACAGAGGAATGCCAGCAGTTCAATAAACAGATAATGAGGTGAACCCCAGGGTTTGGGTCAACACGCCCTAAACCAGCCACCCCCACATTTACACATGCATAGACAGCAAGTTTGAAGACGCTCTGAACTCGGAGTCTCGGGTGAACAGATGCCCGACAGCCGAATCCACTGCTGGCTGTACTTCATCCCCCCTTCCGGACACGGGCTGAAGCCGCTGGACATTCAATTTATGAAACAGTTGCACCCCCACATTTACACGCCCCAGACCAGCCACTCCCACAACAACATGCCCTCGACCACCACACACACACAGACACACATGCATAGACAGCAAGTTTGAAGACGCCCTGAACTCGGAGTCTCGGGTGAACAGATGCCCGACACACCCTGACCCCAGAGGAATGCCAGCAGTTCAATAAACAGATAATGAGGTGAACCCCAGGGTTTGGGTCAACACGCCCTAAACCAGCCACCCCCACATTTACACATGCATAGACAGCAAGTTTGAAGACGCCCTGAACTCGGAGTCTCGGGTGAACAGATGCCCGACAGCCGAATCCACTGCTGGCTGTACTTCATCCCCCCTTCCGGACACGGGCTGAAGCCGCTGGACATTCAATTTATGAAACAGTTGCACCCCCACATTTACACGCCCCAGACCAGCCACTCCCACAACAACATGCCCTCGACCACCACACACACACAGACACACATGCATAGACAGCAAGTTTGAAGACGCCCTGAACTCGGAGTCTCGGGTGAACAGATGCCCGACACACCCTGACCACAGAGGAATGCCAGCAGTTCAATAAACAGATAATGAGGTGAACCCCAGGGTTTGGGTCAACACGCCCTAAACCAGCCACCCCCACATTTACACATGCATAGACAGCAAGTTTGAAGACGCTCTGAACTCGGAGTCTCGGGTGAACAGATGCCCGACAGCCGAATCCACTGCTGGCTGTACTTCATCCCCCCTTCCGGACACGGGCTGAAGCCGCTGGACATTCAATTTATGAAACAGTTGCACCCCCACATTTACACGCCCCAGACCAGCCACTCCCACAACAACATGCCCTCGACCACCACACACACACAGACACACATGCATAGACAGCAAGTTTGAAGACGCCCTGAACTCGGAGTCTCGGGTGAACAGATGCCCGACACACCCTGACCCCAGAGGAATGCCAGCAGTTCAATAAACAGATAATGAGGTGAACCCCAGGGTTTGGGTCAACACGCCCTAAACCAGCCACCCCCACATTTACACATGCATAGACAGCAAGTTTGAAGACGCCCTGAACTCGGAGTCTCGGGTGAACAGATGCCCGACAGCCGAATCCACTGCTGGCTGTACTTCATCCCCCCTTCCGGACACGGGCTGAAGCCGCTGGACATTCAATTTATGAAACAGTTGCACCCCCACATTTACACGCCCCACACCAACATGCCCTCGACCACCACACACACACACACACACACACATGCATAGACAGCAAGTTTGAAGACGCTCTGAACTCGGAGTCTCGGGTGAACAGATGCCCGACACACCCTGACCCCAGAGGAATGCCAGCAGTTCAATAAACAGATAATGAGGTGAACCCCAGGGTTTGGGTCAACACGCCCTAAACCAGCCACCCCCACATTTACACACCCCAGACTAGCCACCCCCACACACACACATGCATAGACAGCAAGTTTGAAGACGCTCTGAACTCGGAGTCTCGGGTGAACAGATGCCCGACACACCCTGACCCCAGAGGAATGTCAGCAGTTCAATAAACATGTTTAATAGTTCCACTTGCAATCACTACTACTTACATTTATTGAGCGTCCACTAACTTAACTATTGCCCAATATCAGCTTTGCGAGCCTCAAATTTGTGTCCTTAAAAATAACACATGCACACAATAGCAAAACTCCTTTTAAGTGGTGAAGATGAAAATGCTTCGGTTCTCACAAGGAGAACCGTCAACACTTTCTTCCAGTTTTATTCTATGAGGAAAAAATACTGGTAAATTAATGAGGTTATAATATTAAGCAAACTGTACAGAAATTCAGTCAACTTTTAAGAGCCATCTTTAATGAAAAATATACTGGTAATTTAAAACTAGTACATTTAGTCTGTATCGGGGACAGTCAACAGAACAATTTGAAAACAATCATCTACAAATGAAGCAAATTCTGGGCATAGTCAACAAGAGCCATTCTTCATATTGGCAGAGACTTCAGATGAATTGTCTTTTATGTATATATTTATATATATATATATGACAAATGCTGGTTTGCTGAAAATTCTGTGATGATGGTTTGAGTTCTTCCCTCTCTAAGAACTGGGGGGCATATCTGTTTGTTTCGTTGATGAGGCTCCAGAATTCACTATGTAAAAATAGAGAAAGGAAATCAATGGGCTCAGTATTTGTCAGATCCCTGTCTCCACGATACCCAACAGGCTCATCAAAATGTCTGATCCGGTTTTGATACGCTTCCTCATCTCTCAAGTAAACCCAGCCGTCGTCCTTATTATTTACGGGGGGACGGTGAGCGCCACCCCCGCCTGGATTTACGGGAAAACAGCGAGCACCTCGTCCGCCATTAGCGGAATATTTTCTTCCGCGTAACCCGCTATTTCCACCGCTGTTTCCATCCCCGCGACCGGTCGAAACGCTACCGTGAGCGTTTTTATTACCCCTGCCACACCCACGACGTCTCCTCCTGCCACCCTGGACACGGCGAAGCGAAGCCTCGGCCCCACGGTGCCCTGCTTCTGGGCTTTCACGGCGCACGGACGCGCTGCCGCAGCTCGGCTTCGACGCAGCGAACATTTCCGTCTCACTGGACGACTGAACATCTTCATCAGAGGTTGGATATTCCTCGTCTGAATCTGAATCAGCCGCTACTCGACGGAGTATTTCGTCAACGTTCTTCAGACAGCTTGACATGGTTCGTTTTTGTGCAATAATATAATCCGCTCTCTTTCTATCTCGCTATCTAGCTCTCTCCACCAAGCGCTCTCACCAACTGCTTGACCGGCAACGGTTTTCAATCTATTTATACTCCGAGGTTTTGAATAGTGACACACCCACAAATGTGTCTCAAATGTAAGTCTGTGTCTTGCTAGTGATGGGCATTCCGGCTCTTTTCAGAGAGCCGGTTCTTTTGGCTCCCAAGTGGCTCCTCAGATTTGTTGTTGTTGTTTTTGGCAAAATTAATTTAATACCAAATCATGTGCATTGTGTAACATTAGCTACTGATATAAAAGCATGCAATATATCAAATGTTGATTAAATGTCTTTATTTAAATCCTCTTTGCACTGCTAGCTACAAAAAAACATATAATATAATGTAAAATACAAAACCAAGCCAAACACACACCTCACAGAGAACAAGATCAACTAGAATAGGCGCTCGGGCCTAAATATCTGAATGTAAATCTCTAACAACACATCAAGAAAGCATAAATTAAAAAGTGCAAAATATAAAGCAGCATCAGGTCACAGTTCTACTGTTTTACTGAAGAATGGCATCAAAGAAAACCAAAACCATCAGGGCCCTGAATGCCACAGAAAGGAGGTGAGCCTGCCAGTGTACCTGTATGGAACCAGTCTGCTCTGTTTGCACTGTTTTTTTTAATCTCGTACAGTATTTAACACCTTTACAACAATGCTGCTTAAACGACACCTGAACTCTGCTCTGAATGAAGGGTCTGACGCCACTGATTGTCCAGGTACAGCAGCAAAATCAAATCAAATCTCCAGGATGGAGAAGGATTTCATCGACTGCTTCCCAGTAGAACAAACTGTATTATTAAATAACTGAGATCTTTTTGCATCAGAGTCAATTATTTAATGTTTAACATAAATAATGTCTCCCAAGAACATTTGTTAGAACTAGCACCCTTTAACTATTTTGCTTTAAAAGATTATCATAAACAATACCTTGTGTTTGTTTATGACAATCACAAGGTGTGATGTCATCTAGACCATTTTAAAATAATTAATATTATTTCCTTTATTTCCAGAGTGGGACAGTGATATGTCATCTATTCTTGTCCTGCTGCATCTTCTCACACCACAACCGACTGGAAGAAAAGGCCCCATGAAAATCAGCATTGGAGAAGCAACAGATCATCTGGTTAAATTTCAAAAGGTTTGTGAAATGCACTATTTAATTCAAAATACTGCAGTTGAAATTAATTATAATGTGATGTGTTTATTGTGTTTCAGCCATGTCAAAGCTTTGAGGATCATCTGATGACCACTAAAGGGGCCTCTCAGCCGTATCTTCTTGCCACAGGAATTTCAAAAGTGCAGGTTTTCACCTTTTTCATTGTCTTGGACAAAAAACTTGTACCATGTCAGTCATGTACATCCTTGGGGGCTTTTGATGAACTATTTAATCAATCAATCAAATCTTTATTACAGACACAATGGTCCAATAAAAGAAAACACACATTACATTTACAACATTTACAACTTTTACATAGTAAACACAGTAATCCTATAATAACATCAGGTACCAATGACTCCAAATCCCTGAGTGAAACTTCACAGCACTTAGGCATGGCTGAGTCAGTGTTGTGATGATGTCATTCCCTGAGTCATGCAGCCGACATATAAACCTGTATGACAGGTGCCTCAGCTGAGCATTAAGGGTGTTAACCCCGACACCACAGAACATTTCACTGGCACTTGACCATCTTGGTTTCCTGAGAAGTATCCGCATGCAGTCATTGTATGCCACCCTCAACTTCTGCATGCTGGCCTGTTTGTACTTGATCCACAAGGGGGCAGTATAGAGTGGCGTACAAAAGGCCCTGAATAGCGTGACTTTGACCGCCTCAGAGCAAAAACTAAATTCCTTCTTTAGCATGTTTGCCTGTGCATACAGCATCCGCCGCTGTCTATACATGTCATCATCATCTCCCAGCTGGTCATTGATGATGTGGCCCAGATATTTAGTTCTGCTGCAGACAGACAGCACTTGCCCTGACAGATAAAAATTTGGGAAGTCCAAACCCTTATCCTCTCTGGTTCTGCAGACCATGACGGCACTCTTCTGGCTATGGTATCAAACCTGATACCATAGCCAGTGCATATGTCCAGGAGCTGCTGGAACCCAGCACTGCTCGGTGACAATATGGCCAGGTCATCAGCATACATGAAGTGATTGATCAAGGTGTCACCAAGCACACATCCAGTGTTACAGTTGTTGAGCTGCACAGAAAGATCATGCATGTAGAAGTTAAAAAGTACCGGCGAAAGAAGCCCACCTTGGCAGATGGTTAGATTAATTGTTAGTCTGCACTGGCGGTGTAAAATCATTTTCTTTTTGTTTTTCTAATGTTACGTTGCATCAATTGTGTAATTTAATATTGGTTTTATTTTTATTTGTATTGTTAATTGTGGATGATTTATGTACGAAGGACTTTCAACGGAAACAAGCCCGCAAGGGCTTTTTTTTTTTTGAAATGCTCCTCTTAGACAGGATGTTTGACGTTATTTGTACTGTAATACATGCTACTGTGTGACTGTACTTGTACTCTAACATTCTATCTAATAAATATATTCATCATCATCACCAGTACAGAGGAGTTTCTAGCCTTATACATGTCAATCACTTCTTTCAGTCCATAGATACACATGTCAGTACCATGCTTGGTTTTAAACCCAAATTGATTATCCGTTGTGTTAAGAAACGGACTCAAGCGAATTAATAAGATTTTTTCTAAAACCTTAGAAATTACACTCGCAAGAGCAATCGGCCGGTAGTTATCCAGGCTCCCCACCTTGCCCGTCTTATCCTTAATCACTGGCACCAGGGTAACATGCAACATGGAGTCAGGCAGCAGCCCATGCGACAATAAGCCTGTAAAACATAAGGCGAGCAGGACAGAGACCCTCGGGCTTGCATACTTTAGGTGCTCTGCAGTGATGTTATCCGGACCATCAGCTTTGTTATCTGCCAGTTTTCCTATCGCTTCATGCACCTCAGTAGCTGTGACCCCCACCACCTCGCTGTCAGGGACGCTCCCTACCTGAAAGGGGACACTGTCAATACAGTTAAAGATAGCAGAGTAGTGCTGCCTCCACAGCTCAGCTATATTATCAGATCCAGTGACTCCCTCAACTGAACATGGCAGGGCCACACTTACCCGATTCAGGGACTTCACCTCCTTCCAGAACCCCGTCACATTACAGCTGAGAAGCTTCTCAGCCAAGGAGTCAGCCCTCATCAGTCGTTCCTGCCTGGTGATATAACGAATGGCCGATTTGCACCTGCCATGAGTCAGTTTTCTGTGGTCCAGAACTGGCCCCTGCGTTTAAATCTCATTTTGTCCTCAGTGTGAAGTATGATGATTCTCTATCCAGCCTGTACACATTTTTGCAGTTTTGGTCCCAATACTAGTACATTTAGTCTGTATCGGGGACAGTCAACAGAACAATTTGAAAACATTTATCTACAAATGAAGCAAATTCTGGGCATAGTCAACAAGAGCCATTCTTCATATTGGCAGAGACTTCAGATGAATTGTCTTTTATATATATATTTATATATATATATATGACAAATGCTGGTTTGCTGAAAATTCTATATCATTACAATGCTTTGATTTTTTTGTCTGATTTTAAGCGGCCTCTAAATAATTATCATTGCAGTCACGTCATTAAACATGACTCTGCCATCAATCTCCGTGCCATAATCTGGGTGACAAAGTAACTCCATGACCCCAGCCTTTAGCTCAGGGGGGGCTGTCTTACTGAAGTGCAGCACCTGAGTGAGAAAATCAAGAATCACCTCTCCCTTCTCGTCTCCCTCGGTGAAGCACTCTGTGATATCCATTTGAGACTGCAGCTCGTAGCTCTGATAGCTCACGCCCTCGGAGTCCAGTAAACGTTTGACGTCTCCACTACTCAGAAAGTGATGTTCCTTTTTGAAGTTGAGTCCAGTCAGGTAGGCCTGCCACACCTTTACCCAAGGACTTGCATCTGTAAAAAGATTTAGCTCAGGTGGGGCGATCTTAAGGCGCATTAAGGCAGTCGCGTCTCTCTCTTGCACACACACAAATACATTATTATTAGAATCATCCATCCATTACCAGACAATATACAGATGACAAGCTTCCCATTCTTGTTGAGGAGACTCCTGAAGAAGCTGATTGTGGCTTCAGGATCCTTCACGTAATAAAGCACCTGTCGATTTAATCAAAGATAATGAGCTGGCATGTCAAATTAAAGATGTGTTTTTAATAAGGCAAAGCTAGACAAATGTTCCAAATGGGATTAATTGCTGTCAAGCACCTTCAAAATAAACATGATCTAGATGAGTCACAAATATAGTCTGGGATTAGGATGGCAGCACCAACCTGGAACATGTGAATGAAGTCAACCGTCTTCGTCATCTTTTTCTCTTTCCATTCGTCCTCAATTTCTTCAGCATATTTTTTGTTCCAATTAAATTTGACGTAATCTAATCCTGGAGTTTTTGCCACCAAAGCTGAAGCGACAGACACAAACACAGTGTAGAGCACAAAAACAGGGAAACAACAGGGAAAATATACACCAGAACCCAGCCATTATAATAATATTAAGGAGACACACATTTCAAATTAGTTTGTATATTAGTATATTATTAATTTATTTGTGTTCAAATCAAGGGCAATTTAAAAATCTATTCTCTGCAATGAAAATTAAAAATGTGCTTTGGGGGTCATATGCATATGTACAAAGTATAAATTTGTCCACGATAGGTGTGTATTTATTAAAACAATACCTTGGTACTTCTCTAGCTGCTCAGTGCTGGGTTCCACCACCTCTTGAGCCACCGTAGCGCTCGGGTGCATCAGATGTAGCTCAGAAAGGATCTCAAGGTCAACGATACCTTCAGACATTAACAAAGTGTTAAAAAGTAAAACATTTATTTTTAATTGTGATATAAGCACAAAATATAAACGCAACACTGAATGTGTCTTACAGACTGTGTGCACATACCAGTTCCACTTCCAACGCCAATCACATTCAGATGGGACTTTCCATTTCCAATGCTGAGGGAAGAACAAAAAAGGTTTTCAGAACAATCAAATCTGGAACTTGACATCTGATAGTTATTTGCATATTTTCAATTGTTTAATGTAACTGTTAGGCGAAGAACAGTCCCATCTGGTGGGCAGCGATGTTGTGCGCCCTGAAGGTATTGTGATGTCACTGGGTCAAGAGGTGGAGCTATGAAGGTGATAAATAAACGTGTTCTGGAAAGCGGAACGGGAGTTGGTTTTGAGCAGCGTGCCAGACCAGTCGGTCTTGACTGCGTGAGAGAAAAAGAATCCTTGACTCTGCCTGTTTCATTGATCTGAAGCATCTCCAACACAAAAGCGTTGCTTGTTGCTACAATATATTCTGCCACTCGCCTTATGATTTTTAAGAACACTATTACACTTTTTAGTTCACCTGTCAATCACATCTCTTCAGAATAGCGTCTGTTATACTTCTTAGTCACAGAGGCAGCAGTGAGTTGAGTTGAGCTCAGTCAGGAAATTCACGTTTGAATAGTTTATTACAAGATACAGTATTTTTATTTTGACATCGGCGCGCCAACCTCACATATGCTTCCACAGGGAAATGATGAGCACATTTCTTCTCTCAGTTTGTCTTTGGCCTCATCAAGACTATATGAGTTTAATGGATCTCTCTCACCTGCTTTCAAGTTTTGCCACTCCTTGTAATCATCCAGACAAGGAGGTAAATAAATGTAACCTGTTCAATGTTCAATTTCACAGTCTTAAAAGCCAGGAGCAGGAGGCAGTAAATGGAAATGAATCGCAGCTTATTTGACGGCATCTTTGCTGGTGCTGTTTTTGCCAAACCTGAGAACTGATGGCAGCATCAGTGACGTTACTGCGTGAGGAAGGCAATTAATTGAGGGTCAATTATTAAAGATCCCAGGTCTTTCTTTTCTTTAATTACTGTTTAAATGTAATATAATAATGGGACTGATGAACTATTAAGAAGGACCCTGTCGCTGCTTCTGTTTTTGTACTTAAATTAAATACTTCAGATATTAATTTTCCCTAGCCTCTGCTCATCCAACATTTGATTTCTTTTCCTTTCTGGAGTTGCTTGTTTGTACCATGCAGCAGGCCAAGTAAGTTGGTGCATCCTGGTTAGTGGAGACATCAAAGGGACTGAACACACTGAATCTCTCATTTAAATGGGATACATTGAGCCTTTTTGCCCTGGACTCCAGACTTCAGCATGCCCTGTCCCAGTGTTATGGTTATATGGTTCATTGTAAAGTGAAAAGGATGATTACCTTGCCAGTTTAGTGCTCGTAGCTCATTGTGGATGAATTCCTTCACAGACCGGAACTGAGAGGAGCGCTCGAGGAAAATGCTGTGGCCTCTTAAGTACTTGCTATAATCACTAATCAAACTCTTCAGTTGAGATGTCATGGCTTGACGTCTGGAAAATAATGCAAACATTTTCCTCAGCAGCAAAATAAATCAGAACTATAATCTGCAAAATTTATTTTCTTGTATATTACTTTTTTTAGCCTAAATATTGATTTTGCTGAAGTTCCACTTTCACCGAATTACATTTGAGACTTATTTTGAATCCAATCCTTGCATAATTAGCCACAAAGTCCTTTATAGGCGACAGGAAAATAAAATACTAAACTGTAGTGCAAGTGGTCTGGTGAACCCTTGCATAGTGATTTTGATTTGACTCAATATTTAGTTGCTATTAAGCTGGGCTTTAAACTCAAAACTGCAGTTAGCTTATTCTTAATTGAACACAATTCAGACAATACTGTATAGCTATAACATATAAAGCCTTTGAACACCATGTACATATATATGGCTAAAAATAGTAGCTTAGCCACGCGAGACATACAAGAATAAGGACCGTGAACTTCATTAAATCACCCCGACCGGTCCGCGAAAATATTTCACGGCATGAAACCGGTCCGTGGCAGGAAAGAAGTTGGGGACCGCTGCCTTACAGGAAAGCACAATACTAATGACAAATAGAAAAAAATAATGTCAAAGTGACAGTCGAATATTATTGTATCAAAAATAAAAAGTTTAAATTATAAAATATTTATAATTATCAATTGGCAAACTAAAAACAAGCGGTCAGTGTTTGTTTGCAATAAAATTAAGTTGAAATGTATTAAATATTTTATAAAGGCAAATATGCTGTCCTCACCCTGAAGTGCAAATGTTCTGTGTGTCGACAGATGAAGCAAAGGCAGAAAACTGAGGCGGCAATGTGACAAAGTCCAAAGACCAAGCAAATAAAAGACAGATGCATTTTAAACAAGCACAAAAGAAGTCTATTAAAGTCTAGTAAAACTGTACGGTCTAACTTACAGTACAAAAGCTTCAAAAGCTTCACTTACAACTAAAATAATCAGAATGGCTCCCTGGCCTCTGTTGGTTACTTTTGGGAAGGCAGCTCCTGTACTGTGCAAGGCCCTAAAATCACACTGAAATGTATTAAACATGTTTTTTATGACGGACAAGAAATAAAAGAGACTAATAAAAGTTGGGCAGCCACCACTTTCTCTAGAGCTTCTGATTGGCCTGTAGCAGTTAACTGTTTGTGCACACATACGTGTACTGTGCACATACGGTGGCACATAATGAACAAAGAGTTGGGGAAAATAAGAAGGGAGAAGCTAATAAAAACTGAACACGTTACGGTTCAACGCGGCTTGAACTCTGAGCCATTTATTTATAGCATAAAGTGTTATTAGTTTATATGAGCTCGTGCTATCTTATGTTCCTCAATTTATTGTTCATAAATGTCACCTTACATGGGCCTAAATGTGCACCAACACTCTTATAATAAAGCTGTGCACGACAAGGTCACAGTCGATGAGGCAGCAGTTGCACACATAGCGCTGTGAGTGTTTTGTACTTACACAACGGTGCTCTGAACCAAATGATAACTTCACGTTTGCCCGGGTAAATTTAGCATGTAGAACATTTTGCTAATCAATCAACAGAAAACACAGTTGAGGTTAATGAGAACTTCATTAGTGTAATTTGAGCGTTGTGTGGCACTACGCTCAACGCCACAGTGCTGGACTCCATGGTCTTTATACCATCAACTCCATAAGCAACATCAGGATAGTCTCATTGCGCTACTATCTATCTATTTTGTTGAAAGGATATAGAATCAGTTCTTTAATAACTTTTTTTTCATTTTCTAAAATGTTACACAACTTTAAAAGTTTAAAAGTTAATACAAGCAGAAATTAAAATATTCATGATCTTGCTCGGCTGTGGCTCAACAAAGCATGCCGCGTTTTACCGGGATGATACAGTTCAGCTGGCTGTATTAGATGAATCCTCATTAAAAACAGGCACTGCCATTGTTAAACTAATCACATATCTTCACTGAGACCTGGACATTCTGCAGAGCTATTAAAATGAAGTGAATTAGACACGACAAGATCAGGTTTCATCTTCGCCACTGATCGGATGACCATGACAAAAACACTCAAATTCAACCCCCTCTTAAACCAAAGCGACAGCCTTAAATAAACGAATTAAACACCCTTTCCCTCACAACAAGCACACGACCGGGGATCAGATTGGGAATCTGAGTGAGGGCAGGATGCTTATTTTCTGGGCTCTCCCTTAGAGGCTTATCAGAAACTGTAATTTGTCAAGACCTGAGAGTTGTTGAGGAGAATAAAATCACTGAAGTAAACGACCGCTCTCCAAAGTGTTTCACATGGTTGCAGCAATACAATGTACAACAACGAGAAGCGATTGTAATGTTCTATTTTCACATGGTTCCACAATTTATTTGCATTTCTGTCCAACTCTCCATGTACACACCATAGTAACACAAATAGCATGATTCTGCAAATAATGAGTGAACGTACTTCAAGATTTTCTCAGACCCAAACCAAATGAAATTCTTTAATCAAGTTCCTTTTTTTTTTTTTCTTTTTTTTTTTACAATCAGAATGTGTCCAGATAATCGGCAATTAGAAATGATCAGCATTTCCACATTAACCTAACATTTACCACATGACTCGTTGTTGGCCATTTTTTTAGAAACACTGCCAAAAAGAAACTACTCTAAAATATTTGGCAACTTGTAAAACAGAATCTGCGCAAGGCCACTTGGAGCATTTTCAGCCAAAATGGGTTAAGCATGCCTACATACAATCAGCTGTTATAATACAGTTGTTACTAGATGTAACAGCTATATTTACAACTATCAAGATTATAGATTTACTGGTAAAATACATTCAGCAGGAGGTCAAATACCACAAGACCAAAATCTTCAGTTTGAGGAGGCAGAAAAAGAAACAGCATAAACTCTGCTCAGTGTCAAAATCAACTGAAGTATGAGGAACCAAATTCTCCACTGGGTTGTAGGAATAATGCACCGAAGGTTACATGTCTGAATGACACAGAATGTGTTTATGGTCCATTAAGATGCTTTTGGGATGATCTTCTATCTCTACAAATCATGAATTTAAAATTTCCAAACAGAATAAAAGACATTTATTAGGTACATGAGGTAGAGACCAGAAATAAAAGATGGTTCACTCCATTAATATACCAATATTTGGTATCTACAACAGAAACTGAAAAAATAAATATATATTTATATATATAATTCTGTGACAGTACTGTTCTCCCAGTAGAATATGTCTACTGGGAATTTATTGTGTTGGAGTAAAAAAGATAATGATGCATAATTTCCCTGTGGCCAAAAGTGAAGCATATTTATTCCAGTAGATAATTCTTCTTTTCAACATTTGTTTTGGTGATCAGTATTTTTTTTTCTTTTGCATGTAAAATGTGTATACATGAGGTATGACCTTTATCATGCTGGTATTTGATTATTTGTTTTACAGTCTGTCATTCCTGAAGCGGTCCGCCATGTTTTATTACAAATTCCACAATTTTAGTTTTTAATTTTATTTTAATCCATGGAGTCTTATTACTGATTAAAATTAAATCACTGCATGGTTGTTTTGTTAAACTCAAGACAAGCCTGCTTTTGGTTTCCACATATACACAACATATGGCATCATTAACAGGACACAATCTGACGGCAACAACTTGAATTACAATTAAAGCACTAGAAAAGTAATTTTGAAAAAAAAAGGGAAAAAAGAAGTGATTTAGCACTAACGTAGTGCATAGAGCATGTTATTCTCGAAAATTCAAAAAAGGCTGTTTTCCCCAAGGGGCTTTTGACATTTGCTTTTGCAAACATCCAGCACTGATGAGACAAATGTTCTGCTGTTCCATCTTCTTCCATCATGAGTGGCTGCTGAATCAAGATGTTTTGTCTCTCGCACCATAAGCATGAGACGAATGCCCAGCTGGTCCCCTCTAATTACAATGAGTCAAAAATCATCCTCTGTGGATCCACTTAGTCTTTCTCTCGCAGGATTCTTGTGGACTGAAACCAATGCCTTGCCTGTATTCACTTTGATAGTGTTTTAAAAAAAAACAAAAGCAGAGGTTCAGTTATTTCCTCTTACAAGAGACCTTTCATCCCTTTCATCTGCACCACGTTCGACTTTAATTCCTCTTCTTCAGGGGGAGGACTGATCCTGGGATCCATTGCCCCTCAGCAGCACATCACGAAAGAGCGTCACTATTTGTCTTTTGCATTTTGTAAAATACAGAACTTGGTCTCCCAGCTCGGACTGGCCAACAATCAGTGGAATAGATGAACGTGCTCGCCAACAATCTGAAGTCTATCCAAGGCCAATGGTGTCCTTGTGCGGTATAGCCTGGTTACATATCCATGTCACCATCGTAGGCTAAGGTCAAGGGCTTCTGTGGAGGGGCGGACGTCTTTGTGGTTTTGGATGAATTACTAAAGAAGGAAAAAAAAAAAAGCAGACAAGAAGGAGAAGCTGACAGCGTGTCTGAGTAGCACAGAGCGGCTCGTCTTGATTTTAGTCTTTACAAAGAATCCAATTATCTGATAGCAGGAGCACATAGCACGGGAAATGTTGCAAGGAGTGTAACTCACACTTGACAAGGTTCATTTTGCGGAAAGCGGACGGTTGGGGATTTGCTTTTGCTTCTGAGTGTTCTCATCTACAATGTGTGCGATCTGAAATAAATTGCAAAGTGCATGGTGGAGAAACTTGTAAGAAAGCAAAAAAAAAAAAGTACGTACCAGACCAGGAATGATAATGCAATAACGAAGAGTATAAAGATGAATCCAACGGCAGTCACAGCATAGACCCACAGCTTGACTCTTCCATCTGCGTGATTGAAAGCTGTTTTAGTACAAAGGCTTCGATGTAGCATGCTACAAACTCTATATGGCATTCTCGTAGAATAAAAGTGTCGGTTAATTCTCTTTATAAAAAAAATACCACAGAGGGGCAACAATAGTTTCGAGCACTTGGTTTTGTTTAGCATGTGAATAAAAAACACATCGACCTGCAACGGGTTCTCGAGCTGCAAGGTCGAGCTGTAAAGCTGGCTTCTATTTAATTACCTGGGCCAACAGGTCGTAGGGTCCACTCTGTGAAGAGGTCCTGAGCCTGGGATGGGCCTGGCTTTAATCTTCCAGAGATGGTTTTCACATCGGCTTTCTTGTTGGTGTCCACCCCCGGGGTTTTAGTGCAGTAGTCCAAGAAGCCGTGCGTGGTCATCACTTCGGTGTAACCCTTCTCACACCCACATACGCCACTCTGTGTGGGGAGGAACAAGGGCAGAAGTACATCACTTACAGTCAAGGCGAGACAACAGCGATCGTTACTTTCCCATTGATACATCACAGTGCTGACAAAACATTCTGCCATGTAAAGGGCTGACTCAGCTTTATTCCACCCCTTTCAACAGACCTTCCGTTAATAATTCAGGTTGATTTATCCTAACCCTGACATTAAATGCTTCTCCCCAGGACGGATATTACACTGATTCTTCCCAGGAACTTCATTGGCATTAAGCACTGGAAATGTTTCCTGCAGCATTTGTCAAGTAGAGGAAAATAATAGTACAAATATATAGGATATATATCCATTGTGCTCCAGTAAGACAATATAAATGTAATGCAAAATAAAATGTGTGAGTGCTTACAGCTTTATCTCTTGTCCTCATGGTGTGAACTTCCTCCAGATTCATCTACAAAAACTTGTTACAGGATGCAAACTATTCAAGTCAGTTTATTCATCATCCTATAGCTCATGTGACTAAAGCAGCAAGTCAGCTGGGATGATAAAATTATCTTGTACAGGGATTTCTAAATAATGCCTGAGGCTAAAAAAACATTTCTTACAGGTATCTTTGAAACATTGCTTTGACTTTTAGGTGCAGTTACTCAGTGGATACTCAGAGGGGCAGTCACATCAAGCACAAACAATGTTTCTTTTGTCATTTTCATGAGCACTCCTGTGAAGTTTCCCTCAATTTGAGTCCACATCCACTGACATTAACCTGATTATCCCTTATTGGTAATCACAAATGCCATCTGTTAAAATCAGGGTAACGTTTTATCCATGACCTGGGAGCAATTGAAAATAGAAAAAAAAATGTACTTTTAGAATTCCAGAGATCAGAGCTACCTCATCAAAGTACAAGGATCTTACCGGTGTGCAGTGTGAGAAGGGTTTGGCGCACGGAGGATGGCAGTGTCTGACCGTGGTTGGCCTTTTCTGTGGGAAACAACCCCCTGGAGGGAAAACAACCAGCGGTTATTTCTGTTTCTTTACATATTGATCACTAAATTAATGTACTGTCACACCTGATTAATGGGCTCAGTTGCCTATCACAGCCCTCGATCAACCTGTGAGCATTTCAACATGGAAAATTGCATGTCAGAAAATCAAGGAGCAATGCCTCTGGGTCTAGCCCTCTCTGTGGAGAGAGGTTATTAGTTCTGGGCTCACATTTGCCACTTTCCTAAAGTCATAAGATCAGATATTCCTCCGATTTACAGCATATCAAACATGCCTAACGCTTTCATTCCCACATCGCCACCACCTTTGTTCTTTTTTTTCCCCTATCCCTGCTTTACTTCCCACAAATACAAATGTGTGATTATATTTATATGGATAGAAAACCTCCCAGCTCAGAGTCTGGCCTATCGATTGCTTTTGTTAAGAGGCAGAGGAGGAATCAATATGGGCTGCACCGAGAATGGGCAGATCAAATAAGATATTAAATTTAACTGGGACACTGTGCTGAAATCATTTGTTGTGTTTGCACGTTGACACATCTGCAATGCACTCAAGTGAGAAAGTCCACACTGTAGCCATCTTGCACAATCGTGAGATGATGTCTGTGTTTTAGTTTTTTTTTTCTGCACAGGGTAAAGTAACCAATCGTATCTCTTGTAGGACATAACCCACACAAAGAGAGCTAATATTGTGAGCCGGACTGCCGAAGACATCGCATTCGTTTCTTTGGGTTCACACCTCTGACTCGTTTCCCCCGTTTCTTTCAATTATCTCCTGAGCCAACAAGCCATTCTAAATGAGTCTGCAAAATTACCTGTGATACAGCTTTCTCCAGGTTCTCCAAATTTGTTTTGGAGCAATCAAATAATCTGACGTGACTCTTTGCTTTTTTTTTTACGCTCATTCGATTCATCGCAAGAGAACAAAGACTGAACCGGAGCAGCTGTCACCTTTAAGCCAGACAGACACAGACATTCCTGTTGGTAGCACAGCGTGCGTCGACAGCCGCTCACCTGTGACATTGACACCGTCTGAGCGTTGGCACCACACTGCTCTCTTGTTGTTGCTCCATCCTCCTGTCCTCCATTGGTAGGTGTGACATATTCCTCCTGTATCAATGACAGAAATGCTCAGTTGTTGTTTGCTTTGAGAGCTCAGCAATGCTGCCAAGGGCGTTATTATAATCAGACATTATGTCTGTGGTGGAAAGGAAATATTGTCTTTGTGTATTTACGGCCTATTTGGAGATCATCCAGTGTTTTAAAGGGCATAACTTTAAACAGCAGGAAAGAAGAAGCAATTAAGGTTCTTCTGTGTACTTTGCGGCTCTTGTTATTCAGGTGAATTTAACACCAGTTATGACCTATTTTAGTTGTTCTCCAGAGGTTGAGATTCTCATCAGGCTGTCGTGATTCATAATTGCAATCCAGAGTGTTTCCACTGCACGCTTGCATCACAGCCGAGTGTGGTAAAAGGTGTGAACGCCTTACAGCACTCAGCTACAAGAGGTCAGCAAGCGCAATTCTTTTTGTCTCAGGACACGTCACCTCTTAAACCTTCTTAACGGGTCCTTTTGGAGCCAGTAGAAGCCAGCTGCTATTTCAACGCTGAGATATTTTCAACCTGTCAAATGTGTTATTATATCACTTATTTCCATTTTAGCAGGTTGAGGTTTACTTTGTGTGTCTGCTGTTTGGTGATGAGTCGGCACTTAAACTGAAAACAGGATTGTTATGAAAAAAAAAAAAGATCAGTTTCATCTAAAAAAAGTTTGCAAATTAACTTATCCTGCTTGTAACTAATCTAAAACAATTTTGTGGGAAAAAAAGATCATAAAATGGTATTATTATTATTATTAAACACTGGTATACTATTAAATACAGATTTATAATCCTAATATCGCTATTTTAAGAGATTTATCCCATGGTAGTGTGTAATATGCATTCATTTATATTTTATACCACCGGTTTGACATAGGTTCTTAAATCAGCTAGTGTTACGACCACTCTTGCTGCCATCAATGAAAAAGAGCATTCATGGTTTCTTTCCCACCTTTGCAGGGCTGGGACTCAAACACCTGACGTGGGCAGCTTCCCTGGTTCTCCATGACCTGGATAATCACAGCTCTCGAGCGAGCTTGCCGTCCGGTGGCTTCAAAGCTTCGCCCCTCCAGGCAGGTCAGCTGACAAGAGCTCCAAGATGACCACACAGTCAAATGGCAGTCTCCTGGGGACAAATAACGAAACAGTGCTATTAGGTGCAACTCGATCGATAAGTGTCTTCTTTCCAGATAGTTCAGACTGGTTTATATTCAGCCTTTGAATGTTATTTTGCAGCTCATTTTATTGGCTCCCCTGCAAGCTCCGAGAGCATTTTAAAAGACACCGAAAGCAACTTCAGCACACATGAGTGGCTGATAACACACCGAACGCGCAACAAATTACTCAGACAGCCCAGTGGGTATTCAGAAGTAATAGACCAACCAGACGTATAAATTATACAATACAAGCACAAAATCAACTGTAAAGGTAACACCCAGAACTGAGGCCGGTCTCCTAGGAGTAGCAAATCTAATTTGGGACATGTTTTAGTGGATAAAGGCCAGCTGGTGTCTTCTCTACGTCTGCAAATAACACATCAAAACCTTCACTGAAGGTTAAGCATTAATATCCTGTGTGGAATCCTCGATAGAGACAGCTTTCAGCGATAATATCAGCTCCTCAGCTGGTACAGTGCTACCCTGGAGGTTCGTGACTGACTTTGGATTGACACATCTCATTATCTTTCATCTTTATTCAGGTCCAATCAATCAGCCCCCCATGCTGCTACGGTTGTGGAAACACGCAAACAATAAACCTCATTCAGTAGTTGGTAAAACCTATACACGCCTGTGCATCACATCCCTCCCGGCACCAATGCCGTGCCCCGCCCCCTTCAGCACCGCCATGAGCGCAAACAAATGCACACAATCGCTCTGGCCAAGCTCCTCAGATCCAGAGCCAAGACTCACAGCTAGGGCAAGCTGAGTGATGAATCAAGGCACGGATCAGAGGGAAGTCGGAGCCTGATGAGTGCTGCCTCCGCATAGGAAAAGAGAACAATGCCAAAGGAGATCACAGCGGCCCTTTTATCAGATAATGATGATCATACGCTTCTTTTGAAAAATGACAAAATGAATCTGATACATAGATGATGTTGCTTGGAAGTGAGCCTTTGGCTTTTCATGCTGAAAACTTGTAATGAATCTTTAAAATGCTTTAGGTCACAGCTGGACAGAAGCTCTCTTTTTCAGGCCGATAATGTATTTAATATTTTTAAATATCATCTAATCAATGAATGCTGTCATTTGTTTTTGTTTTTTGTGAATAATCACAATCTTTTCCAGAATGATCACAGTTAAAATAAATTGTGCTATTGGCACTATATTATTAATTAATGATGCAGAGGGTGGCGCTTTTGCTTCACAGCAAGAAGGCTCTGGGTTTGACTCCTTTCTTGTGCGGAGTTTGTTTGCTCTCCCCGTTTTTCTCTGCGTGGGTTCTCTCCGGGTTCTCCGGTTTCCTCCTGCCTCCAAAAGACATGCAACTTCGGTGAATTGATCAGTCCAAATTGTCCGAAGGTGCTCAGTGTTTACTTGGGTGGTTGTCTGTGTGGGGTGTGTGTTATTGCTGTCAACAGAGAACAGCCTGCTTACACGCGGTAACACCATTGAAACAAGAGAAAGAAGCTTGGCTCGATCTCCGTCCAGATGCCCATCACCCGTAGCGGATAAGACTTTACAGTTGTTTCTCATTACAGTAGCATTACAGTAATTAGCACCTCGTTTACATGCTAATTACTAACTGGTGAAGGTGTTCTAATATATATCTGAGATTCAACTCGACTATTGCCTCCATGAGAGAAAGACATCCAAAATAGAAGCGGAATTAAACACAGTATTGCTGTTGCATGATGGGATAAATTGAGACTACCAACAGGTAGTTTGAAAGATGGGCTTATCATAGGCTTAAAATGCAAATTCCGTAAGCCGATTTGCCTAATTACCTAAGTCTTAGGCAATGCCTATTGATCATGGGCGATTATTCTATGAGGCTAAATATGACATTGCTTTGTCCTTTGGAGAATGTTTCACTATCCTTTTTTTTCCTCACCTGTGTTTTGTTTTCATTTTTTTCTGCGGTTAATAATGGGCTCCAACACATCTCCTGCTGTGTTCATGACAGTGGGCAACGTTTCAGTTTAGGCTGAATAAGGGACCTCAAACACTAATGGCTCAGGTGTTGTGCACTTCAATCAGGGAAAGAGCAGCAGGAGGAGAATGATTCAAAATATGCCTACCTGTCTGTCCGTCTGTCTGTCTGTCTGCCTGCCTGCACAGGGACTTTTCTTTTTCTATTTCTATTCAGGGACTTTTCTAGTCCCTGTGCAGAACAATTATTTTTCATTATTATTATTATTAGTTACAGGGAGGTGGTCAAGGTGGATCGTCCACTCAATGGCCATGCCCAGACTCCAGGGTTCAATTTATGTCTCTGGTTCAAAAGTGCAACAAAAGTGCTTTGGTTTGGATTAGGCGTTAAAATATATATATATATATATATATATATATATATATAAAATTATATTAAAAAATCCTGTTGATTAAATGTTTCGGCACCTTTCCTGTTCTTTATCACTGTGGTACTTCATTATGTGAGTGTACAATATCAACTGCAGAATTAAGTTAACTCTCAAATTAAATATTTTTGCAGAATATAAAATACTCGTGTGTCCCATGCTAGCAAGCAGTTAACCCCCTTCAACTCAGAGGAGATTAGCATGTCTGCAGGCTGGAGGTCATTTTACACATCTAAAATAAAGTTGTGTCAAACTGTGATGAGGTTCATGACTTCAGGAGGTTCTTTCTCTGAAAGAGGGAGAGCTCATTATTTTCAAGTACCCCTAACGTGAGTCCGTGGATGAAACCACATCTTGTACTTGCTCGCTCACATCAATAAACAATACCTATAACTAAAGCGGCTCTCCTTTAAAACTAATTTCATTCCATTGTATTATTGATCTTGGATAAATCACTACTTGTGGCCCACAAGGGCTCACCATTCACATGTCGTGTAGCAGTTTATTGTGTGGCTATTATAAGCAGATTTCTTTCTTTCAGCAGTGTGATCACTGTGGTTAATTATTCCCGTTCACACCGGATGCTTCTTTGCACACCCTTTCGGTGTTAATAATAGAGTGTAAGAAATCAATAATGTTTCTTAGAAATCGATTGATAAATTGCTGTTTATTGTAGTTGCCCATGCTTTGCAGCTCTTAGAATATGATAATGGATGTGCCATCAAGACCTCATAATGCACAGCTAATGGTGTCATTAGTTATCCTATGATTTATATTGACTTCAAAAATTGTTTAGCATCTGAAAATTTCAATAGACTTAGAAGAGCAGACAGTTTATTCGCCGATCCCAGCAAATACCTTTGTATTCAAATTACTGATTAGAAATCAAGAGAACCGCTTTGAATAATTATTTTATTCTCAATCTAGAATTAGTTGTATTAATTAGAAAAACATAATGTTTGTAATAATTCAAAACAACCCAGTAAAAGTTGTCTACAGTGCAGTTTTACCTGGGCAGGGCACAAAGCAGGGCTGCTTCATCTCTTGTTGGATCATCCTCTTCAATTTGTCTCCACAAAGCTTGTCGTCCACTGGCTGAGGAGGCGACTCAGGCCAGTCTCCCCAATGGACAACGCATGACAGGCTCCGTCTCTGAAGGCCGTCGCCACACTCTGCACCCTGCACACACACACAACACACACAGGCACATTTGTGTACATGGCCAGAATACTTCATGTTTGTAACATGTCACTATAATATTGATTTAAGAGGATCTGGGTTGTGTTTTGACATGAATTTGACCATATATGCATTATAAACAGGGGATTATGATGAATCAACTACAGGCGTTACGAAAGAAAACAGTGATGCCAAGTGTAACAGTATTTTCTATAAACCTTGAGGGAGGATATGATATGAATAGAACACACGTTTATTTTGGATTTTGACACACAATCTGAGCCCAAAGAGGCACCAATCCAGGTTTCCACAAAAGAGAATCGAGGCATAATTAAACAATTTGAAAGCATCATTCTTCATCAAGCATTTGCAAAACTATTATTTTAATTCCCATGTGTTTTTTATCAATGTTAATGTGTTGGCGTGTTAATGCAACATGAATGTCACAGAATTGGTGTGAATCCACTGGTGAGAAAGTATATTACATCACCTACAGATTACAAAAGTCATTTCTTCCTGCATCCATTGGTTTTATCAACAGCTTGTTATGACCAGCTTCTATTCCACTTGTGCACTTTTTATCTTTTGATTGTGTGATGACTGAGTTGCGGTGTGTCTCTGCTGGCTGTGCAACGAATTGCCCCTCACGGGGATAATAACGTTTTCTGATTCTGATTCTACATGAAGCACATGTACAAACAAAATGGGGACCCACTTATAAAAGATGCTCTTCATAGAACTACTAGTGGTCAAAAACTCCACTTGATATGCAAATCCATCACCATTATTACATTAGGATTTATTACAAAATTTAGAGTTATGATAAATGATCTATTATCATTAGTTTTTGCTGTGCTGGGATTTTGCCGAGTAAGCCCCAGCCAATAACAACAGGGTTAAATTTCTGACTCTCTCTCTCGCCTCTTCTCTGTTCATATCATGGATGTGTAAAAAGCTGCAGGTATGCATTTTTGATGAATTATTACAAAGTTGCACAACTGATTTACATTTAATTCGTGCTTTAGCATGCCATTGCTGTTAAACAATCACAATGTATTTTCTTCTCCGATTTACAGCTTGGTTGTCACTATTGCTGCTTCCTCGCTCCGTTTACCATCAAGCTTGCACGCCTCCCCGGCACTATTAGCAACAGCTAATAGTGCCGGGGAGGGGATGGTCAGTCCTCAATTAAATGACCTAATCATTGTGAAAATGGAAAAATAATTTTATCTCCACCCCATCATTCAGATTTGCTCCAAAAATGCTGGGCTCTTCCATGGCCCATGATTCACTAATGAAAGAAAAGGCCAACAGAGTGCCACAATTCACACAAGCAATAATATAGGTAATACCTCTACTGTGCACGGAGACCAGTCACTCAGCAGCCAAGTGTAACAAGGCCTGATGGGACATGGCTTGATCTGGGCGAGCTGGTTGAGACAAGGCCGACCCTCTTCATGAGCCTCTTGCAGGATCCGGCGGGTGCGAACGGACTGACCTGCAAAGGATCAAAGACAATGCATACGTAAGAACAGACGCATGTATGTACAAATGTCAATGCAATTAGGTCTGCTCTGTACAGATCAGATGAGAATCTACATTTCTAGAACTATAATTATCAAGATGAAGTGCATCTCTGCACAGTCATGGATAATATTAGAACATTTGCATGAATAGAGAATAAATGAAAATGTGGCATTCATACCCCTTGACGGTGCAAGACATGGGGGGAAAATGCATCAATGCACAAACATAAAGGTCCATAAAATAAGAGTTAATAAAATGAATGACAGAAATGAAAGATGATCATCCTATTGGGAGTGAGAAGAGGCTGCGCCTTCTCTTCAGCCTGTGAAATATTTCCCTCGTGACAAAGAGGAATTAGCGTGACTGAACCATACATCTGTGTCACTGTGCCACTTTATGCTCACATCTAACAGTTTCCTACACTAAGTGCTTTGTTCAAGTGAGTCATTAATCATGTGTGAAAGAAAAAGTTTTGTAAATGGGAACAATAAAAATAGCTGCCTATAGAGCAGCCCTGCATGGCAAAGCAGTAACGGCTACCGTGTTGCATCCTGCGAGACTCAAGCAAATCCATAGAATCCGTCAGATATCCAGTCAAGGCAGAACTTGCATGTACTTGTGTTACGATGGTGGAGATGTATGGGGAAAACTGCGTTCTGCTCCACCGACCGTCTCACAAATCAAACCCAAAAGCATCAACAATCCTGTGAAATCCTGACAAAACAAGATACCCACACTGCACATCCATCACCGAAGCAGAAGACTGTTCTTCTTCGTCTACGAGAGGGAAGTGAGTGAAAGGCAGAAAAGGAGCCACAGTTAAAAAGCCAGAAAGCCCAGTGTAAGTGTGAGTTTATCAGAATAAGGTTGTTAACTAGGCGGAGACGGACGTCGAGTGACAAATTTAAATTACCGGTAATGAATTTAAGAATAAACTGTTTAGTCTCTAATTAACGGAATAAGAGGTGTCCCTTCTGGGATATTGACTTTTGGAGGCCGGAGAAACAATGCATGCATCTAGGTCAAATCATCAACTTTGCAAGTGGCGTTTATGACATGGCTTTCTCAACGTGATGCCGAGCGGTTGGTAATTACCGGTTGCTTATTTGAGGAAGCTGTATATTTTAGTGAGGAACACTGAATAATTTCTGACATCCAGAAAGGTCAGCTGCATAAAATCTAGGTTGAGCCAACTTGAAATACAACATTGTATGACAAAGTTGATGGTATTTATAAAAAAAAATCGGGCTAGATAAAGAATGATAATTAAGTGGGAATATTAATAAATAACCGGGGGGAAACACACACACACACACACGCGCCGTTCACCACATAATGAGGCTTTGGATTCCTTATACTAGTAAATATTAATGCATTTAAATGTATTCATGCACAATTCGACATTTTGGTGAATGCCTGAGTCGACGGTATAATGAGGCACTCGCGGTGGACTTTGTGTCTGTTCATCCGAGCGGTGTTCCCATTGGTTTCAGTCGCGTTTGTTTGCTTTAATGCTTACCTTGGCTGCCGCAGGTATGCGAGCATTCTGCCCACGGTGACCAATCAGAGAGTATGCAGCTCACGGGACAGTCGACCACGCAGCTCTCTGACAGGCTCCACTTGTTTATCAGGCCAAACTGCAGAGAGCAAGAGCAGAGCTGTGAAGAGGGCTGCTGAATTATTTCCACCAAAGAGATAAAGAGAGCGCCTTCATTTTCAAGGTATGGGCCGCAGTTCATCTCCGGACAGGAGGAATTAAATATTAACTCTATTTCAGATGATATTGGGCCACATTTTATGTCGGGGAATCATATTATCAATGTGCATTAAGCAGATGGAGCAACATCCCTTCACGTTTGTCTTGACAAGATGTAACATTGGTGAAAGTTTTAGTCTCGTAATACAGTTATCTTGTAAAATGCAAACTTTACTCCGAAGATATGATGTTTTCTCATATTATTTTCACTTTTATCACGATATCTTTTGTACCGACCCTCAGTATGACTTAATAGTCCTTCGTTTACTATATATTTCCCTGGACAAAGAGAACCATTGCTAAAGAATAAATGCACGGACCTGCCATTGTGGAAACAAGTCCAGATCACACAATGAATACCTGCTTGCACTTTTGTGATTCCACAATCTTGCCATCGCTGCGAACGCAGTCCAAGAGACGCAAACGTGATCCCCGACCACATATGGCATTTTCACTCAGCTGACATGTACTCCAGTCTGCAATACACACACACACACACACACACACACACACACGCAGTTATGCAGCAACATATGTTATTTTCAGACCAGCTTGTATTTCAGTTATAGCCAGCAAGTCGATGTTTTTTTTTTAGACCACAGGGAATCTTTGCCAAGCACACACACACTTTCCTTCACATTCATTCATCTTAATAAATTGCACTGGAATTACAACTCTGTCTATAGTGTGAGCCACCGGGAGCTGCCCAGTCTTAACGCCTCATCATGTAACTTCAGGCTTGCTGTGCTGATCTGATCATCCTACCTGAAAGTCTGTGCTGGTAGGTAAAGCAGGTGCTGCTGACAATGCAGGGCTCCGACTGGAACAGTTCTGGACATGCTGGGCTTCCCGAGGCTGGGAGTCGGAGCACATGTCTACTCCTGTTCCTCGCTGTTAATTGGTCACACTGCTGCACAACAATAAGAAAAGACTGACCAGCATGTCATCGTCAAGCATGAAGGCTGTGTCAGACATAAGGGAGGATGGGATGTAGACAGCTGGCATCAAGGCATCTTTAAGCAGAAGAAAGATATTAAAGGCCATGCTTATTACCTACTGGTTAACATATTCTGATTGAAGTGTCATCAGTGGTAATGTTGTAACTTTCTGGAACATAAAATGTGGATTTATCACAACATAATGAAGATTTGAACACGTGTGAGTGGAGCCGCTGCCAACATTAGCTCAGGTTATTCATCCAATAACTTCAGATCCAGACATAGGATGACTTCAAACCCTCTGCGTAATAGTGACTAGGAGAAAAACTAGGTCTACAAAATGACTAGTATTTTCTTTCAACAATTCATTGGCTTTCTATGAAGCTTCCCTCTCTTATTGCTTCTGAAAAGAAGAAAAATAAACACACATAGATGCAGGACATCTCTGAATATATAATGGCATTGAGAAAACACTTTCCGTGGCGAAGAATAGGTGGTTTCTGCGTGACGATGAGAACAGCCTGAGCATAACAGTAAAAGCAAATTTACATCTTTTATATCCGCTCACCAAAGGCATCGAGAATAACTGGGACACATGTTTGAGTAGAACTATTTGACATATATAAATTAAGTACGGCATCCTGCGTGCTATAAATACTGTGTTGTCAGAAAGAATGTCCATCTCATCCTGTAAAGTGGGTTAACTGGGAGAAGTTGAATTTAAAACAGTATTGACTCACACTGGAAGCAGTTGCATGTGTGGGATAATAATTGTCAGGAGACTTATGAGAACTGTAAGAGTAGGATTAGCAATTATCTACCCGGGGACAGTGGTAGCAGGAGCAAATCACTTAAGCCACCCTCATTAATGAAGACAGGTGCGAAGGATGTGGGGAAAAAACGTGCGGAGAAACCGTCAGCTGTGTTTCTGAGGAAGAAGAAAGATTCTACCCGTAAAGGTCGTCACACTGAGCTGCAACTGTGTCTGCTCCTGATGCATCGAGTCTTGCACCTCAATCACCTTCGCCTCCTAATGAGAGAGTTCTGCACATTGCTCCTGAAGATACTGCAGCCATTGCACCCAGAATGCTTGATTATGAACTGCAACCGAGCTGCTCGTGCCCATTTGTATGCTGTATTAGAAAATAAGTCTCTACAATCTGAAGGCTAAATTGTTCTTTTGGTTGTTCACACCATTTAGAGTCATGTTAAAGATACCTGCACGTATGGATGTATGGGTGTAAAAATATTAATTTGCATCTACCATAGGTTGCTATAAATGTTAAACCACTAAGTATGAAATACAAATAGCTTTGGCTCTAATACACAAATTGCCTCACAGTTACACGTTCCCTGCGATGCAGATACCATACTGACTGGGGATTCTTTACTAGTGCCGTTCGTTATCTACAAGTAGAATCGATGCTGCATTCCTGACCTGAGTTAAAATAAGCATGTGTGCATAGACTAACAGAAAACCTGAAGAGTTCTCACACAGCATAAAAGAAGATATTGTCAGAGGGTGTGCTTAATGAATAGAATGAGAAGTTAGCAATGCTCCACCCCTACAATTCAGAGCAATAATAAATGAGTACCAGTACCAGTAACAGTTTTCTTGTTTGTCTTCTGCTCCTTTCTTTCTAAATCTTCTGGAGGGAACAATTATCTATTTCTACAGGGGAGTTACAGAGTCGCCTCTGACTTCAAAGTGTTGATTCTCATCCCTGACCATCTCACATCCAACTAAAATTCACCCCATGCTGCTGGCAGAAACAAGCTTTGAATTGATAGGTTGCTGAAAATGAACACCATTTGGCAAAGGGTGTTTATTCTTAGAAAACAATTCATATTATTTGTTACCCTGAAATCGGCAAGTAACCGGAAAATTGGTAGCTAAGATAGAATATACGTGGGGAAAAAAAAATCAATTTAACACAAAGGTGGCTAAAAGTTCTTAAAATAAATGGGCCTCATATAACCTGCGTCGGTTTGTTAACAAGGAAAAATCATTATAAATAGGGTTGCAAGATTAACTGTATGCAAAAATCGACTAAGTGAAGTTGCCTCATTGCAGGAGATTAAATACAGCTAAATTGAACCAGTCAACACATATTGAACACCCCAAGAGATGACGCATAACGCAAGGAGAACAGAAACAATCATGTAATACAAAAAAAAAAATGAATCAATGAGTTAAAAACAACAACATTGATGTGTGCATTAGTCCAACTGTATAGACCCTACAACCTACTTTAGGCTACTATTTAAAATAGCCACTGTCAAAGACATGATGAAGTTCATGAAGCAACCCAGTTTGCATGTCTGAACGCTGCCTTTGTTGTAGCAGCTCATACGGAGAGAGCAGGATGTGGGACGGCTCACGGGGGAGTCTCTCTACCCGCCTAAGTGGTATTCAAAGAGAACTGATGCTAATGCATTTTGGTATCAAATAATTCCATGGCAGGTTGAGATGTGCTGGTCATCAAACTATGCCAACATCCACATCCTGATTACATCACTATTTTCTGTTTGACTCCAAACAGACATAATGTTATTAGACAGTGCGAGGGCCACAAAACCCCTGCATGCGTTTATTAAATGAAGATGTTGAAATAGACAGTTTAAATGGATTTGATGCTTTGTAATGAGGAGCAAACAAATCCAGGTGATTCTCACTTGACGACGGAGTTACGTTCCGAAGGCCATTTATACTGTACATATGCACGTACTCACTCACAACTCCGCAGCCATTGCATTATTTGTCACTAAACACAAATGTCCGAAAGCTCGTCATAACTCCGAATTGTCGTTAAACGAGTTCAACGATCTACTGTGCTACATGTGGTAACTATTTCAGGGTTGAATTAACTGTTGAAAAAAAATACTATAAAGGTAATTGAAAAACATTGAGGCTAATTGCATAATATCTGTATTGTGTTTTCTCAGCCTTGTTCTCGCTCTAGTTCCGTGTTTCAGTCCAATGAACTGCTGTGTTTGACAGAAAACCTATAACACGGACCCAGTCATGTGTGACCTGCAGCCTGCGGCCACCAAAAAGTGGCACAGGTTACATATAGTACTTCAGGTTATGGGCTAACCTTTATGGGAAATGGAATCACACTGCTAATAACTGTATTTAGGTAATGTTATAAGAAGGTGCAAGGCCAAACTAATGTTTGCGGGGGGGAAAAGAGACTGGAAAATACAGGAAATGAGAGAAAGTCAAAATTAACAGTTGAGAGAAAGACATCATGTTACAAAATAAAGGCAGTACAAACTAAAGGGAATGAAAACAGTAAAAGATAACAAAATAAAATGATACCCCGACAACACTAAATAAAGGCAATAAAATAAAGGAATATTACAATAAAAGACAGCATCCCAAAAGGCAACTAAAATCAATTAGGCTGTAGAACAGAATGATCAAAGACGAATAAACAGCCTGCCATTACATAAATGCAGTTCTGTAAAGATGTGTTTTGAAAGAGGCTACTGAATACGTGAGCCTTATAGTCTGGGATTCCAAAGCTGAGGCACCCAAACCGCGAAAGCCAGGTCACCTTAAGAACCCCACCCAGAGATATAAGGTTGGGCGCTGGCTCGTAAAGCCTAATTAGTTCTGTTATGCCACACGGAGGCAGATCTAGCCTTGCTTTAAAAGTGACCAGTAAGATCTCAAAAAGAGGGTGATGACATGGTGATGTCATCTGTCAAAGCCAGTAGAAGCCCAACAGCGGAAGGTGGAAGGAGTGATTTCGGATTTGGTTTTGCTTGACGTTAGTTTTGTGGTTACAGGAAAACTGGGTGGATATAGAGCTACAGATTAGATTATTAGATTTGTTTTTATTATTACTTCTTTTTTATTCCCTGAAGATGTAATTTTGTGTATTTCTGGGAAGTCTATAGAGACGTCGCAGAGCTAGTTATCATTTACACCAAATCTATTTCATCAGAAAATAAATTGAAGCTGGTTAGAGTAAAATAAGTAATTTAGGCAGTCAGTAAACTTTCAATGTATATGACATAAATGTGACTTGACATGCAGGAAAGGGAGACAAGAGAGAGACACTTATAAAAACCATTATAACAACAAATGTCAGAACAAACAAAAGTCAAACAAGCTCCCTCTTCTGTCTACAGTGGCTTTATTTAAAAAAAATAATTTATAAATGACACATTATTTTAGGCATATTTCTCGGGAACACACAACTTGTCATCCAACTAAGAAAAAGTTGTTCGATCAATGCTTCTTACCAGAGGGCAGCTGCTCCATGGTCCCCAGGCTGTTGTCACACAGTCGTTGGGGCACGCGAGGAAGCAAACCTGGGCTGTGGGTGGCATTTCCTCCTGATCACATAGACCGTCTTCCACACTGCTGGTTCCCCCACTTGTTGCTCCCTTCTTCACACATCTGCCAGAGCAGTATATGTAGGTGTATAACAAGTCTCAGGGGGGAACTTCTAAGTCTGACTTAAAATAGATAACACAATTTTTCACAGGTAGCTCATTTCTCTCGCAGAGTCTCTAAGCTTTGTCCCAGGCGTTCTTTAAACATTAGGCTGCACACAATGGAAACATGGGTTATAAACGAGTATTTACTGGACAGAAATGAGAGCACTGGGGTGTGTGCTCAAGTTAAAGACAGCTAATGGAACTTCTGGGTCTGAGAAGTTCTGCCAAGGTGAAGCGCTTTAAAACTGCATTTTCTCCCCTGGCCAGCAGGGGGTGGCTCTATTGTTTGCAATAGCGATGTGATGGCGTACAAATAGGTACCTACTCTCTAATATCCATCCAATTACCTTGTTAAACCATTTCCTAGTTACTTCATTGTTCGTATTATAGCCTCATTATTAATAAATTACACAGGGTATGCATTAAGGTGTGATATAAAAGGTATTATCAAATCTTTAGTTTTAGGAAAGAGTTCCGTTTCAGCAAATATTTGTTAAGTCTTTCATCTGAAAACTTATGTACACATTTTTAAAATGTAGAAAATAACTTTTTTAACTAATCTTTTACAGTGGCCTTCTGCAAGCTTGACAGATTTTATTTCAATGGCTGTGATTTGGACCTAAAGGTAGGCTTAGACCAAATTAGATGATTTTAGCTTTTGACAGTGCCCCCAGTGCCCCCCCCCCCTCCCATTTCTGATGGTGCAGGGAAAAAGTCAGCATGTCACTTCTCTCCTCTGGCTAGTTTAAGTACTAAAAAGGCACTGCCAAAAAATCAATGAAAATGGAAAGCTCATCGTGGAGCCGAGGTTTGGTTTGACTGTTTATTTCCACTGGCATTGGCAGTGCCAGGAGTAGTGTCAGCGCCAGCTAGAGGACTATGTCCAATCTACTTGCCCAGTGTGTGCTGCTGTGCTGGGCGAGCAGCCTGCCAAGTCAAACAGGCTCACTGACCTGATCTTGCGACTTTGGACTCCCTCCCCACAGGCTGGCAGGTCATCCACGGTGTTGATGGTGCACATGGACCAGGGCTCAATCCTCCACATGTATTGGCTGCATTCACTGTGGCACCGCACAGCCTCGTACACCTGTACATGTAAATGTGCACACGCACACACACACACACACACACACACACCAGAGACACAAAACACAGAAGGAAAAAAGGAAACACATGAAGGAAGCAGTCGAGTGAGGTACCTGAAAAATATAGATATTTACATCCTTCGCGTGAGGAGGAGGTGGATACACTTGTAGAGAATATAGACGCTCATTTTTCTTAGTACAGCACTGAATGTCGGGTCAAATCCTTGGAGCTTTTATGTTGAAGGATTATTTTATAGACTACAGAGCTTCATTGTGATTTTTAGATTCTCTTGACTTTTTATGTCAAAAGACCGTTTTTATGACAAGTTTCGTGCTTAAGAACACAACACCGGCTCACATTGACTTCTTTTCCCCGTTTCCTTTTGAACTTCAAATACGGAGTTAAGAATGTATTGCTTTGTATATTGCACATTGCTTCCCTGGGATGTTTTGAAGTCTGCACAACACCCAATTAATGGAAGATATTTGTGCTGCGCTGTCAGTGATGCTGAAGTCTAATAACTGGATTATATTTCATTTATTTACCTTTTCTGCTTTCAGACTATGACATAAATCATAAAGTAAAATATCGGATTGCCAGGTAGACTTTTTACCAAAGAGACCAACACTAATGGATGAAAGCGTAAGACTGTTGCAAAGGGCGATGGATTATCATTCTTTACATTAAAAACACATGAATGCATGATATGGTGAGGACAGCATGAGGCGCGTAAACCGGCGATGACATGGCAGTAGGCACTTGCGCTGAGGATGTAATTGGGTGGAGGTTGAGCTTATTCCCTTCTGTGTATAACCAAGGGAGCAGCCAGTGCAATGCTCCTGTAAACACATGTTCCCTCTCAATCTATGTAACAGTCTGCCTCAGTAAAAGGTATACTCCAGAGGACACTTTGTGGGAAAAGCTATGACAAGCAGTAATGGGTGTTTATGTGCGTGTGTGTGTCTGTGCACAGACTAGTGAGCAGGAATGAATCTGGAGTATTCCCTCCCCTACGAGCCACACAGATGCCCATTACACACCCTCATCATCTTCCATCTGTCTCTGCAGATGCCCCTGCTGGGTAAACTGGCAACTGATATGCGCCCACTTTCTCCATTACAACTTTAAATACCCAATTCTAGCTCAACAGTTAATTTTTTATCACCAGACAAAGACTTTATAGTCGCCTGCTGCAGTATACCACGGTGTATTTATTCTACATTCTTTCACTAACTCGATTTGTTCTGTGAGACATTTTGTCACCTTTCCACATCAGGTGTCGGATGAATATTTTAACACTTGTTGCGACATGGAGAAGAAAAATATTGGAGTTGCTCCCAGGTATATGATCTTATGTCAGTCACGTTTACAAGGCTCTGTCATCCTGGAGGAAAGAGGGATCGAGCAGCAGTTCGAATCACCCACAGGCCAGATTCTCTCCCGATCTTGTTATGACAATTGTGGAGTCAAATATATATTATTTAGATGAGCAGCAAGGGAATAATTATTTCCCAACTTGAGCATATTCTGTATTTTTCTTTTTTTTACAGAAAATTTACTTTTCTCCTAATGCTATTTCGAAAATGTCAGTCTGAGTCCCTTCAGGAAAAAAAAGCAGATGGAATATGGTCCAAATGCACTTCACATAATTACGTCCACCAATGTAGCACTCCCTCCAATTACACGATTGTTCTTTCTTTCTCTCGACCGGAAGGGTCACGGGAGTATATGTGAATTGGACAGATCTGGCATGCATTTTGTCTTCATTAGCTAAAGCAGAGTATATGTACAGAATGAACAACACTGACCTGAGCCTGCGTGGATGTCCATATTAGCAGTGCATGACAAGCCAGAAGTTGGGCAGGGGAGAGAAGAACAATGATACGATCATTAGTTTAAATTTTCCCTGTAGTAACATAAATGTATGGGGTTTTTTTTTTGTCTTGTATTTAATTTTCATCTTCATTCTGCTCTCTGTTCCATTGATGGCGTAAAGGATGATTAAGTACTTCAACATCTACAGTGGATCTAGCAGTGCTGGATCTTTTGCCAAAAATGAAATGATTCATACTGCTGAGAGAATTTCAAAGCACTGCGGTTGGTTGTGCAATGGCAAGACCTGCAGCTGAAGGCGACTCTGAGACATGAATTTATCTGTGTTGGTGGTGAGACGGAAGTTGGCGTAAATGAGCATATGCTCAGAAAGCTTTCTCGTCCTCCGTATATCGAAACAAGGTTACGAAAAATAACTGCTGTCAAAACAAAAGCAGTAAGGCTGCGCCAATGTATTTTTCACAGAACAAATAAAGTCACCTGACCCAAGACGGCACAGACATAGATAATTCTGAAGTAGATTTTTACTGGCCTCACATGATGCACGTGTGAGTTAAATGCTGTTTGTGTCATGACGTGACAAATGGTCAAAGCAAGAACATGTTTCCATGGTTATTCCACAAATCCTCCTGGAAGCCCAGACAGTCTCTTTTTCCATCTTCATTCCTTTGTGAATGTGAACAGAAAACGCTAAGAATCAGGTTGACCGATTCATTTTTTTAAGAGGCAATTATTCATGGGCAGTAAATTTACAACAGTATGATTTTTGAGGGGGGGTAAACTGCAGTTGATTTTCCATGTGCATGGCTTTGCAAGTAAGGTAAATGCTTGTTGAGCGCTCTCATTTATGGTTTGAGATATTGGATATTGCTTCATCCTACGCCGGGGAAATGAAACGCACATCTGCAAAAACTTAAACCCCATGCAGACAGACATTCGTAAATGCAGACTGCAACTGTCTGAGTAAATTATCCATAACATTCAATCCTCTATTACAGAAAATGACGCGCAAGAGGACACGTGAGTGCCGACTAACCCTCCCACAGGGGTACCACTGGATTCTAAAAAGAGGAATACAACTCAATGTGTGGCAAGAATATATAAACTCTTCTATTAATGTCAGTAGGCACATGGATTAGCTGACGTACAACTGCTCTGCTGAGAAACAGGAAATAAAAATAAATAAATCCAGCAAAATAAAAATAAAAAATGGAAATAGCATTCTAATTCTGAAAGATGGAATTCCATAACATTAAAAAAAAACATTTTGCAAACTAAAGCAACAAGAGATCTTTAATCATAACAGGTATTACAGGAACAACAACACACGGCCTCAAGTGAGATATGGCTTCTAATTTAAACTCTTACTGCTAAAGACTTAAATGACCCAAAGGCCTTACAGGATATTCCCCCTGGACCCAACAATGTCGGCTACACCACAGGGCAAAGGCATGAATCTGCATAATTAAACTAATTATGGACCATTAAGCTTGATTTCCAGCTCTGAAAAAATCTCAATTTCTCATTTAGTTTGTCATCCATTAAAACCACACAGCTTGACAAGACATGAAATTATTAGCATACATTTAGCCAGCACTTAACTACACCAGTTTTTAATAAGCAATGGTCAAAGATCTTTTTTCATAGATATGCAAAATCAGGGTTAGAGCTAATCTAGTTTTAGAGCCGAGTCTCTCTTTCGTAGGTCAAATCCAGAAACCAAAGAGCTTGCACCTCTGCCAGCATAATGTTCATTAAAACAGGAATATTCAGAAAACATTCCAGGTTGTATCAAAACTGAATCATGCAACATTTTTTTGTCAGCATGTCTATGAAAGAGGAAATATGTGAGCATGTGGGGGTGCACAAAGTGTGTGTTCAATTTTGTATCATCTTGAGGGGATCATCAATCACTGCACTCATCGCCATAGTGACAGTTGCTTTACTTGAATCTCCTTCATGGAAAATTAAGCACCTAATTCCTTGTCCCTGGAAACCTCCTCCGAGCAGTTGGATTAATGTATTCATCATAAAATATTTCCTTAATATTGCATATAGATGTATTTTTATTCGAGATATAACTTCTTACTTTTGCCACGTGTATGAAAGACTGCTACATATTGGTGGAATTGGTGGATGTTTCATCTCTGTACCCCTCTCTGCTCCTGCACTTTCACACAGTTCAACAACACATTTTACCCATATTTGGATTATAATCTGGATTTGTTCCATATTTAGATTTAATTGTGCCCAGCGGTGGAATATCATTATCATTTTTTTGTTTCTAAATCTAATTATTACCATTACATTTAATGAAATTGACAAAAATATAAATTCTTCCTTTGTCCAAAATTGATCGGTAGATAAAATGTCATCACAATTCATTGTCAATTTCTTTTTAGAAAAAACAATCCAACAAACCAGATGATCTCATGCAACTCTCATTGGTATAACTAAAGTGAGTGATGCATGTAAGCAACTTGTACTTCAATGGAAATAAAAACATTTAATTATTAAGTCTAATAACACCTTGATTCATTTGGCATGTCTTCTTAAAACATTTTTTATTCTGCTATCTCTATCGGTTTCGTGTTGGTTTTATTTCATCTTTGAGTTGTTCTCCAACAGCCATTCGTACAAGTACAAAGTTAACTTTATCATTTAAAATAGATGTTATTTCACTGACACTATACTATCAAAATACTTACAAGTCAAATTAACAGAAATAAATAACAGGATTTTATGGAATTAATTGAGAGGGAAAAAAGGAGCGCTTTCTTTGGAATTACCTTACAGGCTCACAGCAATTATGCAACAGCTGTGTCTCTAAAATACTCCTTCCAATTGTGAAAGGATGAGCATATTTAATATTCAGTCCGTAAATTACAATACACTTAGTTTTTTCTATAAAGTAATTACAAGACATAAGCTGTGACTAACCTTTGTATATGAAGTAAATGCTAAGAGCCATTTGAGCAGCCAGAGGCATTAAACCACTAATACTGCACTAATACAGCGCCCTTTGACCTCTCGCGATGCTTTACGCAAACACATTCACATACAGTGAAACGCACCACTTGCTCTTCATGAGCACTAATCATTTATGCAGTCCCTCAAACACCCCCCAGACTCCATAGAGTACCTAACTTTTGGGGCTGTTGATAGATAAAATAGTAACACATGCCTTAGCACCGCTCTACATTAATTACACCTTATTTGCCTTCAGCGATATTTCATTCTAATGGACAGAAATGAATTAAGCACATGGCTGCATTCTGGTAAAACAAATAGTTTCCTTCGTTTCTTTTTCATGACATCTGCGATTCTTCCATTCATTGGGCCTGCTCTGGGCTGTTGTAGCTTTTTTTCAGAAGAAGAACAGCAAACAGATAGATGAAAGAGACATATAAAGATTGGCATTTTAAGAAATTTGCCACAGAACGAGGATGAATCCTAAGTTCTTGAGAAAGTCAACTTCTCCCAGGCTGTAAGCTATTATTTGGATTTTATTTTGCAAACTTGTTGACAGGAAGAATTAATACAGCATGAATTCACGTAAAAATCTTGATGAATGAAAAAATGGGTTTAAGTTAAGGTGAAAAAAATGAAGCACAGTAAAAGCTAAAAAAGTCAAAAGTTACTGATTAAAGAATTTTATCAAATTTTTTCACTCTATAAACACAAAATGTCTTTGGATAAGTGGTAGCGGTTAATATTGTGGAAAAGCAACTGTAGTATGTACAGTTTGCAGCAAATACTGACAATACTTAATGAGCTAGATTACAAATCCTTGGATGATATGGTTGCTGTATGAATCAGGCATAATCAGTGGGTTTATAGGCACACTCCAAAAAATGAACAAGGATAAGGTGCCTGTTTTTATATAGCGGTACTCGAGAAGGAGCATCCTTGCTAAAAACACTCCTGGTCAGTGGGTGGAAGGCAGAAGGCACATGACAGATTCCTTGGTCATCAATCTTTCACCCTGTTTTACTTGTGGGAAACAAAGTGTCCCAGGACATAGTCAACCTCCTTCATTAGTTTGGCTATTTTGGTCCATATTCAAGATACCAATGCCTCAGCGTAGGAGATAATGGCTAAGCCAGGTTTGTATGTGAAATCTGATGCCTTGCTGTGAAAAATAGCTCCTTTGCATTATCGTTGAGTTGGAGGCAGTTAATAAATAGTGATATGCTATCACTATAGGAAATAGTGATTACAGACCTGAAGCAAAAAACAACTATAGATACAGAGTCACCCTTAATATTCAAGGGCGAAAGACAGGAAGCGGCAAGCCGCTCGGAAGTTACCATGTTTGCCCCATCATGTGATGTGCTCTGTCCAGTGAGCAGTACAGACCCACCTGACTTGCTGCATGATGCTTATATGCATCAACTTTGTAGCAGAAGATTCAAGAAATTATTTTCATTACAACCTCAAGAGTTTTTGGCTTGGAGCATACAAAATAGGCTCCATGAAAACCAGCATTGATAAACAGCAGATGGCCATGAGCTCATGGAGTGTCTCTCCAAGTCCAGCAGCTAATCCTGAGACGTTTAACTATAGCTCTGCTGCTCGGGGGGTAATTTATGATCTATATGAACAGCAGTGCAAGCTGCTTCATAACTCTAACCCATCATGCTGATATAAAATTTGTAGAGCCAATCTGGATGTGACGACCTTAAGTTCACCGCACTTGCCTGAAAGTTAAACAAAGGGCCTCTTTATCATAGGCCTAAAGCTAATACACCCATATTAACCTCTGTCTTAAACTAAAAGACAAAAAGAAGATCATGAGGCAACAATGGCAGAAACGACAGCTTTGAATAATGCTAATTCTTTTAAATAAAATGCCGATTTAAGCAGGTGAAATACACAGCTGCTATCAATATAATGAAGTATGGCTGCATGGCATCGCCCAGAAGCAGCTCTGTGGGAGAGGCTATCAAACCCTTCAATAAATGATTGCCGATAATCAACCATTCATCAGCGTCCTATTCTGTTCTTTAAGGCAGGCAGAGCAGCAAATCTCAACGTAATGAGGATAACAAGCAGCATCACCCTTATAGCTCATACTGCCATTTGCTAAGAAACCAAACACCCAGCTCAACTGAGCCAAGACATCCAAAGGTAGCAGGCATGCACTAAGTGTTGAGTCTGGACACTCAGTGTTGACACCGGTGATGTTCACAGTCAATAAAGCCATTTATGAGACAAGCAGTGATCCCAGGTCTCAAACAGCAAAACATGAACCTTTGCCTCGAAGTGGGTGTTTATCGGCTGCCGTGATTATTACATGGGTCATTGCTTGGAGTTGCTGGACGCTGCCCTTAGCAGTGGATAAGGAGGAACACATTATTATTGACAGGCTTGCACGCCGGCAGTCGGCATGCAAGCCTCCTCATCACAAGCTAATTAAAGCATCGGCAGCAGCGTCGAGCAAAGTGCAAATGTGACAGCTCCTGTAGACTGCATGACGTGTGTTCCATATGCATTTTGAATAATGGTATGTGCAAAGTACTCACCGTTAGAGTGCTTTTTTTTACAGTTCCTTCAAACTAAACTCGAATTTCCAACATGGAATTTGTGCACAAAAAAATCTGTGTTGAAGAATCCAGTCTTCTACAAAGAATGCCCCCCCCCCCACCCCCCCCAAGTACAGCATCGGAAAGAAATGGGGGGAGGGGGGGGTATCATTGATTTGGTTCTTTTATCTGGATCCGCTCCAAAATTGAATGCTTTCCTTCATGGATCATGTTGCACGCTGCACACAGTTTTATGTTAATCTGTGAAGTAGTGTCTTTGTGGCTTACTGACAAAAAGTCAAACAAGATATTGAACAAAGAAACAAAAAAAACAAAAAAACTGAATCTATTATGAAAATGTAATGAGTTTGTCAATAATTAATGTGAAATGAGATTTCCACCAGTATTTGTTCAAGAAAGGAGCTTAACTATTAGCTACTGATCATTATTAGTTAACTGCGTTCTATTGAGCTCTGCTATGGCTATCTGTTAAGAGGACTAATCACTCGAAAAATATAGTCTTGAATTACATCACATTTTCATCTCATCTCAATCTTGTGAAATATCATCTCATCTGGAATAACAATAAAATACAGAGACAGAAAACCATCGTTTTTGTCATATTTCCTATCTGATGTAGAGTTGGACCAAGACGTAGAACTCAGAGCATGTACTCTGTTCCGTCTCTTGATTATATAACAGCAGGATCCAGTATGCTGAGGGTGGAAATATATATATATATAACTCCAAACTGCTGATTAGCCCAAAGCAATCCCAATAAGCAAAATGAACAGGCTGGTGTGTAAAAAGGACTTATCTGCCAAATTCAACACAGACATTCAGTCTTCAATAGAATTATAGTGCATGTCTTCCTGCCATTGAGATGTGAGTGGGGCATGCAGAACCTTAAGCAGGGTTAAAGTGGGATTTGGCACATGAATAAGCTTCATATTCTGGTCCAGTGACAAGCAAACCTTAATGGAATCAATTCATGTTTTATCCCTAACCAGAACGAAAAAATAATAATAATAATGAGATTACAAGAATCAAATTATCTTCAAAAATGGAAAGCAACTGTGTTGAACGTTATACCAGCATGTATACCTGATTTCTCCGAAGCAGCAAATATGTGTGTGAGTTTTAATATAATTAAAATGTGTCTTGTAATTACAGACCGAGTGTGCATCTCCAGGAGCTCTACTTTGATATCTTTTAACTTTCTCTAAGGGTCCCTTGGGGAATTTTGCTTACGTAAATGGGCTCCAAATAGCAGTGCTGTGAAATAAATTGTGAAGCACCATTTTATTATCATTTAGACTGCACCCATCAATATACTGCACAAGTTTGATCCCTTATGCTTCAAACTTCAGGAAGAAAATGATGCATTTTATCTTCTCTCGATGAACTTGTCCCTCCTGATTGACACATTTCTCACAGTCTCACAACTGGCACATCATTGTCCGTTATTTTCCCCCTTGCTTCTTACCGGGGTCATGAGATCCATCAGCAAGATACTGCATGACTTACTCGTTTTGATGACACTTGCTATTGATCACGTTTCCAATGCAGAAAGCCTTACAGACCATCTAATTAGTAACAGCAGCAGGTTGCTTTAAACGCCGACGCAGCCTGTTTAACTGTATGTTAAAATGTGTTGATTTTTCCTTGGTATTTTCATGGTGACAGCATCTATTTCCTTCCAGTATCTCCCCATCGTTCTTGATCACTCAACCATGTGATGAGCAGGTGATGCTCTGTAAATTTCATCGGTGTCAAGGTAGTCACTCCCCGGTCATTGCTCCAGGGGACACATCTGCTGGAAGGGGCAAGGATACACTTTTGCTACAGAGCGTTTCAAAGTAGTAGAAAAAGAGGAGGACGTCCATTCGGGATGTGACAGCATTTTCCACATTCATTTATTTGCGTGGGTTGCTGCAACATTAAACATTTTCCATTTTTACAGCACAAACACATGCATTTCCTACAAAATTACTTTAGTTGAGTGGTCTATTAATCTCTATATAAATGAATGAATTATTGCAGAATTTAGCATTTTCTTTATTTCCTTTCTGTGAGGAGTTTGCAGGTTTTCCCCGTGTCTGCGTGGGTTCTCCGGCTTCCTCCCGCCACCAAAAACATGCAAATTAGGTGAATTGGTTACGCTAAATTTTCCATAGGTGTGAGTGTGTGCGTGAATGATTATCTGTCTATGTGTGGCCCTGCTCGCATAGGCTCCAGTAGATCCCACTACCCGGATTTCCAATGAAGCGGTTAAGAAAATGAATGAATGAATAAATCTCCCCTTACTTCATGGCAATTGTTTTACTAAAATTGGAGGTGTTCCTCAGAAAGGCAGCGATACACATTCTCCAGAAACGTCACGCACATAAATGCACGGTGGTTGGTGCAAGTCCGAATTTTGACAGGGTTATGGCCTTGATTGAAGTATAATACCGTCCACACCTCCAGCAGATGTACTTCACTTAAACTGGCCAATTTGATCATGTTATTGAGGTTATTACAGGGCAAAACTACAGGGGCCATATAGACTGTGTTAGTGGGTACTTAACCATCTGTACACAAATCTCCACTCGAACAGAGTGGAATATTTTTCACGCAGTGATGCCTCCTGTTCCTACTGACCTCTACAAACTGAAGTGTCCTTTCAAGCCCATTCAAGCATACAGACAGCATTCATAAAACGCTTCCCCTCTTTAAACCACAACCCCATGAGAAATATGCGGCCACAAAATATTCAGGGCTATGGCTTAAACATGACTGTGGAGTATGAAAAGCTCCCATCTGTCCACTCTGCCCCCCTGCGCCCAGCACCTTTTGTTATTTAACAGTGCCCTGGTTTCATGCCAAGAAAAAGCCATGTCTTGCAGGGCAAATTATTTCGTCTGAGCGAAGACACCGGAAAATCAACAGGTCACCCAGGAGTCCCATTGGCTGATGCTTAATAAAGGTTGTCATTGAAATGTGAGCTGAATATAAAAAAGGTGCAGTATGTATTTATACAGCTTTGGGCTACATAGCTACATTTATATATATATAAACGCAAAATGGAGAGGTGTACAAAAATGAAAATGCCAACATACAGCATTCCAAGGTCACATGAATAAAACTGTATAGCGCATATGTGGACATCATATTTAGTAACACAGGAACTTTACATTTAACAAAGCCTCCATATGACACGTATTGTGCAAAGAATGAATGCACTCTATATATGAAATGCTGCTATATTTAAGCAATGGAAGCAATTCAGCTGAGAAGAAGTGGCTTGAGAGAAATGTAGATAATGATGAAAATGATGATGATGTCACAGCTAAAATGTCTTATTCTATAATCCACAAACTATACACGAGCAACTGGATTTTGTTTGGACAAACAGTCACATTCCATAATTTGTTTCCATCTTGTGCTGTACAGAACTATGGCTATACAAGTACTGCTGTTCGCCTTACCTGGTTTTTTAAATCCAGCTGAGGGCATGGGCGTCCTCCGTTGAAAGCTTTCTCCCTCAGCCATTTGGACCTGATCTTTAACCCACTGCCACAGGATGCGCTGCAGGCTGACCAGGCTGACCAGTCACTGAGCTTACAGTCTAGGGGGCATGCAACGTGGCAAATTTCAACCACGTAACCTAAAATGTAATTATTGGGAGAAAGAGAGAGGCCTGATTCAGACTTGGTCACATTAATAATGCCAGGCTGACCCTGCCCTGGACAGTGCTTTGTCAGACTTGGGCCCTGCACACCACTAACACCAAGAGCTAATAATCTGACTAATAAGTGTCTCATTCCTACATTGCACCAACAAGGGCAAAGTAAAACTTGGTTTGCACACTGCATCATGCTTGTCGTTTAATTACCATCCCCGAATGGCTGAAAACCTAGTTCAACCATCTTTTACCCAAAATTATGCAGAAAATGGGTTAAAGTCCCATGAAGCATGAAAACAAGTGCAACGTAATGCAATGCAAATATTTTGTACTTCTGATCATTCTGTCCAGTTCACTTATGGCCAAGAAAACTTGCGTGCATTTAATTCGAAAATGTATATGATTATCTTTCATCTGATGACTCGTAAAAATAAAGATACAGTTCCGATCACCTGAGTTGCTACTCACACCTGAACCCGATTGCTCATTGATAGCTTTAGTATTTTATGTTTTAGTTTGGCAGTGAAACAATTGACCAATCAGATCTAAATAGAGGGGATTGACAATGTAGCATGTCTCACTGCATGGCTAGAATCCTCTATCCATAAAAAGGTAGTGACAGAAAATAGCAACAAGGGTGCATAGGATTAATCTTTTGTGCATGTAAAGGCCCAGCAGGTTAAATTAGTATAGATGCTTTCCTACCTGACTCTGTACAGAGTGTGGGGTCAACCAGGTGTCCCTGGTGGTCATTGCAGGCGACAGCTCTATAACGTAGACCGTGACCACACTCTTTTATTTCCCGGTGGCTTGTCCAGCCCTTCAGCGACCCTGGAGCTGAGGGATTAGGGAGGATGCAAGATGACCAGTTTCCATAGGGCTGGGACAAAAACTCATCACAGGGACAAGCCTCAATCTCCTCCATTGGATACAAGTCTGCATTCAGGCATCGCTCCTTCTTTTTGCTGCGACCTAAGCAGGATATGGGGAGAGAACAAAAATATTGAACATGTTCTATGCACACACCAGAACAGAGCACCAGGTGAATGAAACTTAATTGCCAGTAGCAGCTATTACTAGCTTTTCCTTTTGTGTAAAATGTGAATGCTCAGGCCAGAGGTTACATACAAAAAGAAGATTAAGAGCTGATTCCACCCTTTAATTTTTAAGCAATTAAACTGAGTCATGATTTCACTCAGAAAAGGCCATTAAACACCAATCGTTCACTTTTAGATTTCGCTTATGAAAGCAAGCAATCATAAATGTGTTTACCATTTTCTACATGTGGTTCCATCAGAGTAAGTCAAATGGAATAACCCACAGTAAAATGTCTGGTTACGACCTGCAACTTTTGCTAAGGATGAAACCGGTTTACTTAATGGATCATCTTGCTCTGTTCTTCCCTATCATTTCCTTCATAGGAAATTAATATAAATTAAAAGCCAATCTGTTCTCTAAAGTGCTCCAGGAAGTCCTCTTCTATGTAATGCACAGATAACACATGAACGCACCCCAGAGAATGATTAGTGATCATTGAAAGCATATTAAACTTTAATCTTTCCTCAATTTTTAATCCTCGGGGGACTTGTACATAATTCATATCATCACTACAAGTTTATGTTGTGAAATTTAGACTTCAGTTATTATTTTATACAGAAAAAACTCATTCTGAATGCATAATACAAGCAAGGTTACCATTGTATTCGACTGAAAGGCATATTCTTGACTCTTGCATGGCATTTTAATGCAAATGCCCATATCCAGGCATCGCACATCATGCACAGACATTGTGTGCTACCGTGCAGAAGGAGTACTAATATTGCTGCAGTTGTTCTCTCACTCGAGATAAGAAAGACAAGTTCCTTAAAATATATCATGCCTTTTTGTCTCTTGATGAACATTTAGTCCTCGCTTTCTTTTCCATCTTTGATTTCTCACCAGCACACATTTCTTTCCATGTATTATTAATTCTCGACGACACGCAGGCAGTTTGTGATTCAAAGCGTTTGAAGCAGTGGAGAAATATTAGACAATGGAAAGCTGCCCATCTGCTCAGAGACTGTTCTCTCAGCTGAGGACGTTTGTCTCAGAGGTGGTGTCACGATTAAATGCGTAAATTCTCAGTTTGGTGAACCCACTTTCCCTCAGGCTGCCTCATCTCTTGTTATATCACTAATAATGTCCATATATTTCCCACAATTCATAATTGTTAACGGATTTACTAACAAAACAAGATGGAATATCCCTTCTATCTTACAATAAACATGTTTTGAGGGTATCAATGTGATGGCTGAGGCTTCTTGAATGTCTTCTGAAATGTTTCTGTGAAACCAAACATAGTAATAATATCAAATTGAACCATCCACATTTATTGATTAAAAAAGATAATATGGAGCCTAGGCATGTTTCGATAGTTTTCCTTTCAAACTGCAAATTCGATATATATTTCCTTTAAAAAAACACAATCGCGCTGAAGAGCTCAATTAAATTATCCATTAAGACCATAAGAACTAAGCACAAAGTACATTAGCCCTGTCCATTACAATTGATAACTATTAATAAACCAGCATGAACAGGAACGTAACTTAGCAGCTGAGATGCAAGTGTTCCTCTCAGGCGCTGTCACTATTAATATCTGGACCAGTAACAGATGCTACCCGTCAAGCCATCCGACTGCTCAAGAAGAAGCTTCAATGATTGCTTGCCTGCTTTGCATCATTCCATGGTAATACATTATATGCTATAGTGTTCATTTCTGAACAGTCATAAATACGCCACTTTCTCCCATCGCATTACAAAAAACAAGTAGTGCATGTAATAGAGGGAGACAATTCGAGCTTAAACAACAGGCTAGAATGGAGTTTGGAAGATTTTGATTCATGTCACTATTTGTAAAGCTATTGTTCAAACTTTTCAGTTGTTAAACTTTTTGAGTAGTTGGAAATGTATTTCTACAGAGCGACTGTCTGCTGATGACCAGTGATAATCCGGTAGGTTTCACCAATGGGGGGTTAAATGAAGGTGAACTCAGTCAACTTCAAGCATAAACTGTAAAACAAATTCTCTCCCAGTGGTCTGACATGACCAAGCAAGCCTCTCAGTTGATATTTTATTGTTGATATTTATTGTTGATATTTTACCAAACTTGTTGTTTGGTAATAAATAAATAAATAATGCAGCAGGGGCAATCAACACTTTGACAAGCAAGTAAAATTCTACTAAAGCATTTTCGAACTTCAAAAACGTTGCACACAGTCAACATACACACCAAGACCAAACCAAAGGTCTGTACTGTAATTTGGCTAATCCTGCTGCACTTGTGTTCCTAGCTGTTTCATGGATCCGGGGTGTATGCGACGTCCTGTGCGGCCATCGAGGGGCCCCATCTGTTTCTGAAGTGGGCCTGATTGCAAACACTCCCTTCACAGAGTGCGAACGCACTGTCACCGCACCATAATCGTACAACAATCTGTTCAATCTACGCCACTGCTGGTGTTTGATTGAGGAGGCACCAGTGCGACATTACTTTCCTTTGACAACTGCATTACAAGCACCACAGCAAAGTGTGCCTTACACACCTTATTGTATCATTATCTAGTTGAATTATTCATAATTTAACATTTGCTGTGGCATACTCCATCAGCAGCCACAAGACTGAAGTGTTCGAGTATACCTTCATGTTCAATCAATGATTGATGCATTTATAAACAGGCTGAGCTGATTTATAATTTAATATTTGTTACCAGACTACAAACTAGCACAAGAGTCGTTTTCTGACTGAATGGTGTTATCATGGGCTCTGTTTCTTTGCAATGCCTCTGACTCACACCTCTGATTGGCTTGGCCAATTTTCCGCCTGATTGTCTGAACCTGGTATTCGCTAACCGACATAACCCCTAAACGCTCAGAGGCAGAGCAGGGTGCACAGTGGACATCACATTGTTTGGTTCTTAGAATTTTTTGTGAATCTTTACCAAATTCCTACTAAGACAATATTCATATAAAATGTAAATATATAATGAACATTACTATAAAATATGAAATATTGATGCATTTAATTAATTGACATAAAGTTACCAAACCACAACCTTTATTAGGGAATGTAAGAACAGACAACCGAAATTGAAAGATAAATAAACAGAGGAAATAATAATAATAAAGGAAAAGAGCAACAGTAATATCTAATCCATTAAAGCAACTTGACCAGAAGGCTGACCCAAAATGATTTTTTTTTTAAGTGTACTAACAAGCTTAGTCTGACAAATAAAGCCAGTCAAAGCAATTTTCAACGGCTGAGTAACAAATCTGGAGTGGAGATAAACCATTTATCTGCAGTCACATACACACGGACTCTGCTCTATGATCGCTGACGGGAATAATTCAGAAGTCAATGTATGAACCTGCTGCTTGAGAAGGAACCTAAGTACGTCTCAGATCTGCCAATAAAGAAACATGTCGGCATCACTTTACAGATTTATTTTCTTTCCACCTGGGTTAAAATCATTGTTTTTCCGAAAAGAGGAAGATTTTGATTATAAAGGCATCAGTGTAGTTTTGTATTATTTCAATTAAGCATTATCTGATTAATATGATTTCACTATAATTAAAGTAAACAAACTGAAACAGCACTTCATCAGCGCCGTCAGAAGTGATGTTTTAATTGCAACAGTAAGAAATTATGATTCAGTGTTACTTTCAAGATGCTAACAATTTGACAAGGTCTGTAACATATCACAGCAGCATTTTGCACATCTTATTAAGGAGAGAGAGGGAGTAGGGGCGCCCTCTCTCATTCATCCTGCAGCGTGACGGACCTGAACGGCCCTTGCTTGTGAGACGGGAGATGTTGTAGTTCGATTTATTTCAGTTGTCTATATTAAATTAACGATTGCCACTGATCATCGACATGGTGCCGTCACTGGAAAAAAACCCACAGACACGGCAGCAAGAGAGTTTCACTGCTTCATAATAGTCATTAATTGCCCCCTTCGGCTGGCAAGCCTGCACATCCAGTAAAAACCTCCCTGACTACAGAGGAGTCACATGTCTAATTTAAACTGGTTTAGCATTGAGCAACAAGCCAGGGAACATAGCTATAAAATATATGTCACCAGACCAACACGCTGCCTGCACTACAAAAGAAGGAAAAGGGCTCGAATGCATATATCGCAGAATAATGTTTTTTTAACGTCTATAATATATGAGCTGGGTAACTTCATTTTGCACACGTGATTAAAAGGTAAATTCTAAAGAAAAGAGAAAAGAAAGCTGGCAGGCACTGGCCCATTAAAGACTTTCTAACTTGGCTTGCAGTTCTTGGCAAAAGGCAAGAGTAGAAAGACAACTCCCATTTGGTTAAATACGTGGAACGTCTTCAAGCTTTTCCTACGAGCATACGTCCAAGTTGACTTTATTCAACGGAGATATCTACCATGACCTGGATGACCGAGGATCTTCACAGACAGTCTCTCTCTCTAAATTCTCCAGAACTCCAATAGTAACACACAAGAAAGTGTAATACACCCAGGACTCAACCTAGGTGTTGACTGATAGTTCCTACAGTGTAACAATAACAGGACAGCTGTTTTTATACTGGAATATTCACTGCAATCTGATCTATTCCAATCTATTACCTTGCCGGATTTCAGTTTATGAAAATTTTTCTTCCAGGAAATGCAAGCTTGTTAGACCTATATTGCAGTTTAAATATGCAAAATGTACACTTGGAAAGTATGACTTTAGCATTGATATTAGCATGGCTGTGTTTTCTAAGCAGAAGGTAAGCCACCAACATCCTTAACTGCATTTCAAAGCATGGAAAAGTTTGGATTTACTTTCAATGTACATGTCAGTGAATTTTAGGTTTGTAATAACGCTTGTATAAAACTGTTCTAATATAAATTGGTTTTGACTAGTGTGGCTCTGTGAAAACAAGAACACACTATTCCTGCATAAAGCCCACACTAAACTAGGGCTGATTCCATCTGTTGGATTCTAAGAGCATTATAAAAGGATATATGGTATATTTACTACAAACCCCTCCAGCACTGGATCAAATATTTATAAAGACAAATAGAATCCAGCCCAGTCTGCAGCCACAGCATGTTGCACAGACTTTTGCCATGTGCAATGAAATAAGGGATTACAAGATGGGGAGACATTATTTAAGGGACAGTAGAAAGTTTCAGAAGCAGTGAGAGCGTGAGGAAATAGGTTTGTCTAGATCCTGTTGTATAATTCACGGTCAAAAGTGCAATTTACTACATTAATATTTATCAATATACAAACAGACCCAAAACTGAAAAAAACATCAATAGCATTAATTGCAATTTGCTAATTGCTTTGAGAATTGAGATTTCCAAATCACTGTGCCTTTGCTTGAGCTGGGCATTTTCCCAGAGGCAGAGATAAAGGGAAGGGCTTGTCGTCTGCCGTTTACCTGTGAGTGATCGTTTTCGACTGCGAGGGGTGCCACATCCAGAGCAGTCAGAGAACTTGGACCATGCAGTTATAGAGCAGTCATCCTTGCAAGGCACCCGGCACTGTCTGATCTGCGGGGGCAAGGGGCCAGCCCTCAGCAGGCACTCTGTCATATTGGCTGCCTCTCCGCTCTCTTCAACACAACTGATTCCTGCAAACACAGCCCAGAGTGCAACATGAACAATTACATGAACAATGCACATAAGACAGATTGTACGTCATGCAGTAAAGTCATTCAGCAGTAGTATTTTAATTTTTTCCAATTTTCTCCGAGCAATATTTTCACATTCATCCACATGAGTTCTTGTCACGCAGCAGTGGATCAGAGGCTTGGGACTTGGTTTAGAAAGTGGAATGTCACCGGTTCAAGTCCTGACCCAGAAAAAATATGGAGCGTGGACTGGTGGTTGGAGAGGGGGCAGACTACCTCCAGGGCACTAATTCAATCTTCAATAACAACACCTACAAAAGACTTGGGGAAGTAATGATAAATTTAACAAAAAAAAGGGGCACTGCTAATAACACATTAACCTGAATGGTGAATACAATCAGAGCGTTTGTAGCTAATCAGTGATGAATAAACATTATGAACAAGAACTACAAACATGTAATTGGTTACTGATCCACTGCAGTGGAACCTTTAAAAATGAAAAATAAAAATATTGTACTGGAGTTAGATCATCAAATAACATGAGAAAATACAGCCTTAAATGTATTTAAGTAAAAAAAATAACGATACTTATTACTGATTTCAACACAAGAGAAATAAACCCCCCACAACATAACCAGACATACAACATAGCATTTTACTGTGAAAGCTCGCCATCAGAGCGTTAAGTTGTTGCTCTGATTTTTTGTAAAATAAGAAACAAATAAAAAAAAATAAACATGTTACGTGGGGGAGACACTTCCTAAAAATAACTATTGTAATTTTCTTGAAACCAAAGCTTTGCTCTGCAGAAAAGATGATTTGATTTCGGAGCATATCGCTGCATACATTTTCATACTAATGACGGTTCCTTCGACACAACTGTAATTTCTTTACTCTGAGTTATGTAGTTTCTGAAGACATTTGTGTGAAACTTAAACTCTGCTGTGCAGCAGAGTTTGTATTAAGAAAAAACATCAATACTGTGTTTCGTTATGAAATAATCTATAAAGCATTATAGTCTGTTTCATAGTTTTAGACACAGTTATTCTTCTTATTTTGTGTCTCATCATTTGATAAATTGCACTGCTTGGTCTAATAAATGGCTCATCCTTGAAGTCGAGTACACAAAATATCCAAATTTCCATCTCTGGAAGGATATTTAGCCAGTTTGACTTTAACAAAGCATAAAGCAATAAATCATTTTGCTATAGATTGGGCTGGCCACTACATTATTTTAGGGGGGGATTACATTTGATTTGTACCACTTTTGCAGACCGTGAATAGCGAACCAAATATTGTGAATCAAGTTGCACACAGCCAGCACGGCCCTTTGCATGGGGGTTCCAGGGAATAATCATTCTGTGGGTGTAGAGCTCTGGAAGAAGCAGCATAAACAAGACAACCCAGAAAATAGTTACAAAACCAATCTGAGTGAACTAAAATAGTTGTATAGAAATGAAAAGGAAAGGAAAACAAATGTGTCACTGCTAATGCAGGATGAGAAGGGTGGAGGTTTTTTGTTTTTTTTTGTCAGGTGCCACAATTTGAACAGGATTGGTTCATTTTAACTGGAGCTTTCTTGAACATAAAAATAGACATTACAGGAAAAATGCAATCCCGTCCACTGGCCACTCATGTAATCATTGAAGGAAATGTTGCCTCCCCCTAAAGCCTCAATGTCATTGAGGATTCGCTTATATATACAAACACACCTTTAATCGATTTCATCGATTTCTATTTGACTTTTAAATTCTGCCCGCTGACAAAACTGCTCAGTTTCCACATTTCTACAGCGAATGTTGCCGGCTGATGTTTTGCTCACAGCTATAAAAAGGTCTTTTTTTTTCTGCCACATGCTTGTTTTTGTTCAAAACTGACGATATCTAGATGGACCTTCAACAGTGAATAGAATTTTCCCTTTTTGAAAAACACCAGTAAAATAAACAACAACAAATCATTAACAGCCTCTACAATATTGGCCTAATTAGAAACACGGTGGGAATAATTCCACATCCCTGCTGACAAGTAGTTCTGCCCATTTAAGTCCAATAGTCCTCTCTTTTATCAAACCTACTCCACCAGTTACAACCACATTCTGTCATCCGGTTTCTTTTTATTAGCAGAGCCTCACTACGCAAGTACTGGCATTATGATTGTGACATTAGAATTCCTGCCTCCGGTTGCCCAAGCCCATTTGTGTGGCCTTTCACATCACGGTCTCTCGAAAGTTTTGTCACGTATCGTTGCCACCGACTGGGATTGTCTTTAATTATACAGTTACTTAGGAAGGTGAACTTTTATGAGAGCCAGTTGAAAGGGAGAGCTTTGAAAAGGATTATCGCACGTTAGACTTTTAAATAGCAATTGGTCGCTTTTATCAATTTGTACATTTTTATTTTTTATCATCACGTTTAAAACGTGGTTTTTCATCCACACAAAGCGGCTCCCATCGGTTATAATATTTGTGCTAATTCACCTGCAATACATTCATACTGGGTTCTGTTTTCGACCCTTCACAGTGAGGGGGGGGCAACACATCCTGCTGGTTGGCAGAATTTGGACTCATGTGAAAGTATTGGCTCTTTAAATACTACATATTTACCTGTGCTAAAACTGAGCTGTTTCTCATGGGGGAAACGAGCTGCCTTAAACCACCATGTTGACAATTCCACTGTTCCCCTGTTCCCTCAGTTCAAGATTTTGGGTGACATCTTTCATAGTACAGTATGAAGGCCATCCTAACCGCACCGTCACCGTTCACACTCTGATCATGTCCTGATTTGATCATTTTAACTCCATCCTGTCTGGTCTCCCTCCATAAAATACAAATACAAAGGCTGTGTTTCTACCAGACCCCCTTACAGACAGCGTATTGCTCCACTGGCGTCCATTCCGGCACTGATTTCATGATACTGCTTCCTTCTTTTAAGACTCTAAACAATCTGGCATATCTGTGACTCTGATTTCCTTCCCCTCTTTACACCCTCTCACCAACTGAGAGCCTCCTCCGCTATCAACCTCACTGTATACCTATACCTTTCTGAACCACCATAATGCTGACAACCTTCAGCCCTGTTGACACTTACCCCTGAAACTCCATTATAGGAGCGATCGATAATAATAACTCTCTACATACATTTATATCTGGAATGGGTGCAAACAAAGGCAATGGAAAGACATGGGGAACCAATGCACACGTGCACTAATCTCAAAAAAATGGAGCAATGGTGATCCGAACGTGTTCCCATATACTTCTTCTCATCCTTATCTGCTTATAATCATGTGTACCTACACTCACACATTGACTGTGAGATTCAACCCAATTAACACGCGTCACACCCTCACATTTCACGTGTTTTCTTTGTTCATATCAAACTTCTCCTTTTGTGTTTTTGTTTATTCAGCTGAATCACAGCCTATTTATGGATAGTCAGTGAACTCAGTGATCTGCACATATGCCAAACAAAAGCAACAAATAATTGTGATGTGCACTCTGGTGGAGCAGATGCCTTTCAAATAGTTCTGGCAGCTAATATTTACAGATGTCTGTAAACAGCACGCAGTGCAGTATGCTGTGGTTGTGATGTCAGCGCATCAGACTAACTGTGTGGACAAAAAGTGGGTCTGATATATATACAGACACACAAACATATATTATCAATAACTAGTAATACACAAATTATTGCATTATCCAGTATAATTTCTTCTAAGATTTGTGAACTTCAAGTTCTTCACTTTAAACACCAAATTCTCCAATATTTGGCAGATAAGTAAAGGAAGCTAATAATATAAAGCTTATCCACCAAATACAACAATGTCACACTAGATTGTTGACTGCGCTTAGATGCAGCCGGTTAATCATCAAAATATTTCTGATGCTGCACACAAGTCAATGTGATATTCAGACTTTCAGCATCTCTCGCTTTGGGAGTGTTCGTCAATGCGTATCTAGTAGGCATTTTTAAGTTGTCGCATCTGACACAAATGAGTCATTGTTGTCTAATTTATTCATAAGTACAGAATATAACATACTATTGCAATGGAGTTTAAAAAAATGTGCACGTGTCAAAATGCTTTCCAGTCCCATATGTGCTGAAGACCATCCAGACTAGAGGGGCTCAGCTGCTACTTAACTGCTGAGAGCCAGCAAGCTTTAGAGGAGCCAGCTGGGGGGGGGGGGGGGGGGCACAGCCAAACCTTGTGGAGAAATTAACATTTGCAATCACGTTGGCTTCTGCCCTAATCCAGCGCTGTTTACCAGTGAAAGAAGACATCATCATGTCCCAGTGAATCCTATTCTATAACATAGAAGCAGGCTTTCACCTTCTACTCTATATTTCTTTGTAACCCAAGTCACAGCAGTGAAAAGCGGGTGTTGACTAGCCTGACATCATGATGCTGCACAATCTGCATCTTCATTCTGCAAAAAATGTTCTACCACTTTCAATACCTCGATTAGAAATGGAAAATAGCCTACTGCTGAATATTGTGAGTATATGTAGATGGCCCTGAACCATTTTAAAGGTTCTTGATATATTTGCATATCCCCCAGTATAACTTCCTGTAATTAGACTAAACAAAACTGCTGCCACTCTCACAGGTAAAATATTTATGCATAAAAAAATATGTATTTATCTCAGTCTATAAATACAGACTTGATTTCCTTCGTCGTGATAATCGATCCATGTGGCAGCACATCACAATAATGGTCAACCATCATGTTTTTGACATCTGAGTGCCTCGGGCTGGTCATGGGAAAAGGCACATCTAAAATGTGGAAAATAATTTTTCATGCCCCTGAATATCTGCCTACAGGAATATACTAAACATTCAGGAACATTGATCTCACTCTCACATTGTTTCAAGGCAGTACATCAAACTAGGGTCACTGCAGCAGATCAAAGCTAAAATAGTCAGGAACCATTTGTATCCTTATCGTCTTCACTGGGTCAAGACCTGCCTGCTATTCTGACTCGCAGGTCAAAGCTAACTTTTAATGGTATCTGGCATTTTGGAGAAGAGACAATGTGCAGTTTCTACTGTGAGAGGCAGATTGGAGACAACGTGCAGGACGCGCAGCTTTCTTAGCATTTTGAATAGAATGCCTGAATGTGGTAGTGAGGTTATGGTACAAGCAGGCGACACAAAAAGAACATATTTGATTATGATGGTGGAAATCTAAAAACAAGATATGCTAACAAGATCCTGAGGGCCATCGTCCTGCTTTTCATCCATCATCACAGCACGCCACAGCACAGCCTGATATCATGGACCCATATTGCAAGGGCCTGCACACACACCTACTTGAAACAGAAACAATTCCCATTTATTGCATGGCCCTTTTATCAACACACACATCGCACACTGCGCTTGACATGGTGTAGCACGATGTGAATAGCATTTTCCAGTTCCTGCCAATATCCAGCTCTATTTCACAAAGCCTCGAAGATAAGTGAGCCAAGTCAACCGCTAATGCTAATTTTAGCCATTTATTGATTGACCATTTATTGTGACCTGTCCAAAGCTCACTCATCCAATCATCTTGCCAGGTAGATTCATTTTCTTGTAAAAGGACAAGTTGTGACTAAGAAGAGCTGCAAATTGGTGCTTAAACTTTGTGTACGAATCAACAGTATTGTATGTATTTTTTTTGGTCTTTAATATGTTCTTATTAAAAGTTTTAATGCCCATTGCTATTGTTCTATTTTGCTCTAATTGTGCCTCAAATTTGACATTTACATGCCATTTGCACTGAAATGTTAACTCACCCAGTGACTGAAAGGAATCCCTGAATACATTCTTGCTACCAAAAATCTATATTTAAACCTTGTGCATCAACTGACAGCAAATTCCAGGCTAATACTTAAGATATGAAATGTCACAGGTATTTAACAGTCATTTTCTAATCATCATTCACAGAGGAAGCGTTGAAGGTCAATGAAGGTTGCTCTTAAACTGAGAGTACTACAGACACTTCCTCAGTCCTCACGAAAAAGTCATAGAAAGTCACTTGAGAAATGTCAGTCATAATTATACTGCCAGGAAAAAGTGTGCAAACCAGTGAAAACATCACTTGAATCCTGTAAAAAAATTAGAAGATACCATTTTTAGGTGTTTTAGGGACATTTGTTTTCCTCTAAATCACATGCGTCAAACTCAAGGCCTGGGGGCCAAATGTGCCCCCCCTACATATTTTTTTGTGGCCCCCATATGTCGCCAGCTACATATGGGCTCACGATCAGCACTGGACAGCTCCTTAGGTAGTCGGCAATATACGGACCTGTCCAGTGCCGATCCTGAAAGTGACGTCTTTTCCGTGGCATTGACTCGGGGAATGTTCTTTATCTTGCCCACTTCGGTTGATTTGCGCATGTCCATGACAAGACAAGGTGGTGGCTTTTTGGTTTTGCATCAATTATCTTTGTTCCTGCGTGATGATTGCATTTGAATGGAACGTTTCCACATGATTAGATGTGTTAATTTATTCCCATCACAAACTTTGGTTCATACTTATGATTTTTCTCATTTACAGTATGGCTTTATCTCTAACAGTTTTTAAGCTATAACCTTTAAAAAAAGTGATATAAAAACTGAATCTTTTATTTTAATTACTGTGGTGGCTAAAAAGTTTAATAAAAAAAACAATTGCTATTTAACAGCATGTTAAGGAGTAGTTACATTTATTTTACATTAAATGACATTACGTGTAGTTAAATGTTTTACTGTGTTAGGGTTTACATTTGGCCTTTGGAGGGCAAACATAATGCTAATGTGGCCCTTGGAGAAAATGAGTTTGACACCCGTTCTCTAAATGAATCTGAAATCATCCATTGCTTCTTAGCAATGTGGCTGAAATCGCTTTGAGGACTCCACTCTCAGATCAACTCAGAAAGACAGTATGCAGGAATCCACATAATCTAGAAGCATGCTACGAATGGTAATCATTTATGGTTGACACTCACTGGGACACAGTACAAAACCCAAGATATACTGTAACCGTTGTTTCATCAAAGAGGTAATTCTGCTGTGCAGGCATGCTGACAATAATCAGTATCACATTATAATAAGACAAAATGAGAATATGCTTACAATGAAATAAACACAGCTGGAGTGTAGAATGACACCCCAATGGAAACAATAGTAAAAGAAGATAAAACTTTCAACGTACAACATGATTTTGATAAATAACAGATTAAAACCTAGCAATACAAGCGAGTATATCCAGAACACATTCAGCAGTACAGTTGCTCAAATAAAGCTTAAAGCAACTAACTGCAGTATATTTACTCTTAACTGCTTTAGTGTAGCCTGAACATTAAATTTTATTTGTGATATGATTTGTGAAGCAATAATTATGAAAATGTTCATTATGGATGCGAGTTTGAAGCTGTGGAAACACTTTCATTTATGCATTCAGGGGGAATTTTTGTTTTACAGTTTTGATTTTATTATGTTACATTATTAAAGATTGTATACTGTTTTCGTTCACCTTTCAGAAACAGAAAAGGTTCATCTTGTTATTCGTGTTAGACAAATTTAGTTTTCTACCACTTTCTTGATCAAGGAGCCATTCTGAGTCTGCTCGGTAGGTCTCATTAGGTAAGGATAAAAAATAAATGGAAGAGGAAAGCTTAAGGTGTCAGGTGGTGGCAGCTGACATGTGTACAGCATTAAATATGTCAAAAGAAAGAAAACACTTGCCTCTTGTTTCTACCCCATTCCCACACTGCTCCCCTGGTCCAGATAATCCACGTCGCACAGAATCAGGAACCAGAATACAGATGTGCCACTTGTGTGTCCTCCACCTACAACACAGTTTATAGTTAAATCTTCATTTGCACAGCAGACAATATATATAAATGTGTGTGCGGGTGTTTTTTCTTTGTTTTGTAATTGCCGATCTTGACCAAAGGCAAAATCCAATGTGCAGCCGTTATTTATGCAAGAAAAGGGATTTGGGTAATCTTCAGATTCACAGCACATACGATTTATACATTATTCAAAGTATATAATATATATATATATATATATATATATATATATTTTGGTTAGTTTAGTGAACAAAGTTGGGAAGAAAAAGCTTTTACAGCAGAAGTTATTCTCCTTTAATAAGCCTTAATAATTAAGCGATTGTAAGCAATTCAAAACTATTTCCTTCACAGGCTGTGCTAATGTACTGTAGATGAACAAGGATTATGTATCCTGGGAAGAAGACAGTGTAATAATTGATGTCTTACCTATACACTGGACATACAGGAAGCGTTTCACACTCTCTTTCTTCATACAGCGTGTCAGGACACTCTTGACCTCCATTTGAGGACCGCTGAATGATGATCCTATACCGAGACTGTGTGACAGCAGTCGTATTATCTGTTGAACATGAAGCACAACCATCAGAAGAAAGCAGCACTAAGTAAACACAGTTTGTTGCACAGTGTCATTTCCTATATGTCTGCTGTGTCAACGTTCATCCAAGTGAAAGCAGTTTGCCCTTGAAGCTGTGGCGTCTTCCACTTCGCTGCAGACTGCCTTTGGACTCACAACACTGCAACGGTTTCATTTGGCTCCTGCTCCAAGGCTCATTACACAACACTAATTACTGAACATTGAAAATGCTGCAATTAAGAAAGTGATTGCATCATCAGTGGACCCAATGGACTAGAGCATATTTACAGACATGAGATGCCTGCTCAATTCTTTTTAAAACAATTACATACTTTTTGATTTCCAAGATACTTACAGTACACACATTGAAACCCATTAAATGCCCCATCTTCATCGTGATGTGTCAGCTGAATGTTACGGACGGTTAACACTCTCATTTACACTTAAACGTCATCATTGAATACACCAGAGACACCAAGGGAGAGAGCACATTTGGTTGGCAACATTTTAAAGCTAGAGTCCCTGGTGGCAATGTTATCCCTTATGAGGTTTTTCTCTCATATTCCTCATGTCTTGATATTTTAACTGTAAGCTGTACTATCTTTTGGATATAGATTTACATATGCCAAATTAAAAGTATAGCTTTTTTTAAATTTCATGTAATGCCATAATATAATGTAGTAAAGGTAAGGTAAGGTAAGGTTACTTTATTTGTACCCGAAGGTAGAATTGGTTTACAGCAGTTACACTTCAACTGTAGTCTGCTGCTGGTTGCAGCGTGCGCATCCGCCCGGGCAATGTGGGTGAAGTGTCTTGTTTCCATGAGAGAGACACTCACAACAATATCGTGATTTATTTTTCTCAAGTTTTAATTGTCACGTTTTTATTTCACCACGCCACGGAGTCAATTCATGGTTATTGCTGTGTAATTCTATTAAATATTGCCATTGATATTTAGTACCACCACTCAAGCATAGTTAGTCAGTAAACTTGAATTATCACATTTGACATACAGTATTTGTGCCTTTAGAAGAATATTTCATGGAAAGTTCACATTCTTAAGAGCTACCTGGTATGCAAGTTGAAGGGCAAGCTGTCCATTCACTGAAGGGTGTCACAATGCAGTCGTTCTTGCAAGGAAGCAAACAGGGCTGAACTGTTTCTGGACGAGCAAGATCTGAACACCTAAAACAGAGACAAACCATGGTCTGAAATTCTCTTCAACCCGAGGGCGACGAATGATACATTTCCACTGTCTTGCTGGTAACAGAAGAGTGCAGTGAAACAGCTGGCCTGTCCTTGACATCACACATCTCCCGACAGGAAAAACAACAATGACAACATCAACAAAAATAAATATTATATGCCCGCTTGCCTGCAAGCTCAAACAAAATGTGGACAAATGTCAAAAATTCCAGATTTGTCACACATTGTGTTTCATTGTGGGGTAAAAAAAATATATAGTCATATTACAATAAAAGAGAGACACTCCCAGTATTCATGCGCAAAAGGTTCTTGTATGTCATCTATCATGAGAAAAGGGATGTCTTAGAGTCGGCTGTGCAGAGCCAAAATAATTAATCAGAGCATTTTACCCTTTTTTAATCATCCAACAACCTACTTTTCATCATTAATAAGATGAAAATTAAGTTAGGTTTAAATTATCTGAGAAAATGACAACACACTACCACGCCATTACCGTAAGAAAGACGAGGCGAGAGCCTAAACGCTGAGGGCATTAAATGTGTGATGTGACGAAAGATACATTTGCACTGTCTGTCGTCACATTTATTGAATAAAGATATGCAGCATGAATTTCAGGTTTCAACCAAAACCAGTAAAAAGGGAAATGCAACATATGCATATGTAAATATATGTAAGTATTATCAAAAAACAGAGGCTTTACAAATATATACATTAAATATAACAACGAAAAACAAAAATACGTGCCGTACAAAACACTTGCTGTACAGCTGAAAGATAGTGGCACGAACTAAAAGATGAAGATGGAAATTGAGAGTTTAAGATATTTAAGATGTTATTTTCATTTGGACTCAGCAGAATCAACAAGAATTGGAATGGTCGCGGAACAGTGTGGGTAGGATGGTTTGGATGGTTTGGAGACAAATTGAGGGAGACAAAATTGAGATGGTTTGGAAGAGGGAATGAGGAATATATATTGAGAGAAGGATGATTAGGATGGAGCTGCCAGGCAAGAGAAGAAGAAGGCCAAAGAGGAGGTTTATGGAAGTGGTGTTGGAGGACATGCAGGCGACAGAGAAAGGTTGAAATGGAAATTAATGATCTGCTGTGGTGACCCCTAACCGGAACAATCACAGACCTACAGAAACAAGCAAACAACACATAACCACCTCACACATCTATTCCAACGCTTGTTAGTGGAGGTAATAAATGAAAAGAGACAATAAGTGAATTACAACTATGTAGAGGAATAGTTTAATATGTATGCATTTGAATATAGCTGCTAACACAAATTCCTCATGTTAAAATATGTATTTAACAAACTGATTAGCGGAAACATCACAGTATGGGATGTTCATTATTTAATTTAGCCTGAATCTCATCAGCTTCTCTTCAGCTGCTCTTGTTGGAGCCACTAATGTCATTGCACACCTTGTTAGGACAGACATAGACCTTTAAATAAGCATGAAATAAATCCTAATTTGATTGCATATGCAGTAAACAACTGATAATTGTCGTGCTGGTCATTCTCAATCTGTAAAGTTTGCAAATTAGCATGTTCCTTTGTGTGAAAATATTTTGCATGCTTTATTCTTTTCCCCCCAAAAAGGGAGGCAGTTCAGCAATTGATGGAAGACTCGTGTTTGCCCTCAAATAAAATAACAACAATTCCAGGCCTTATGCTTCTTGAACATCTAACGAGGTAAATACATTTCTTTCTTTTTCTAATCCAGCATGTTAGCATTAGGTATAAATTTCAATCCACATTAAATTTGCTGTTATATAACATTAAAGAGTTACATAAAAATAATGTTGCAATTTTTTCAGTCTTTATAGTAATACAGTACACAAAAACGGTGAGCCCCTTTTTTGTTTGCTATGGTGATAGCTCAACAGATGAGGTGAGAGAGGAAGCTCCTTGGAATATGATGTTTGCAGATGACATTGTGATCTGCAGTGAGAGCAGGTAGAGGATAATTTAGAGAAGTGGAGGTCTGCTTTAGAAAAGAGAGGAATGAAGGTGAGCAGGAGTAAAACAGATTATATGTGTGTAAATGAGAAGGTCCTACAAGGAACAGTGAGGTTACAAGGGATAGACATAAAGAAGGTAGAGGACTTCAAGTACCGAGGGTCAACAGAGCAGAGTGATGGAGAGAATGTGGAAAGGAAGTGAAGAATCATGTGCGGACAGGCTGGAACGGGTGGAGGAAAATATCAGGTGTGCTCTGTGATAGGAGAGTGTCAGCGAGGATGGAGGGAAAGGTCTACAAGACATTGGTGAGGCCAGCCATGATGGACGGCTTAGAGACAGTGGCTCTGAGGAAAAGACAGGAGGCGGAGCTAGTGGTGGAGATGAAGATGCTGAGGTTCTCCTTTGGAGTTGGTTGGATAGGATTAGAAATGAGAGAAAAAGTTGGACAGTGAAGGTTAGACGTTTTGGAGATAAGATGGGAGAGGTCGGCGGTTTGATTCCCGGCTCCGGCGCATGTGTCCGTTGTCACCCACATTGCCTGTGTGAATGTTGTGAGCGAGTGAATGTTGGTGGTGGTCAGGAGGGCCGATGGTGCAAATTGGCAGCCTCGCTCCTGTCAGTCTTACCACCACCAGGTATGGTGTAAATGAATGTGAAGCGTCTTTGAGTGCCTAGAACAGCGCTATATAAAAATCAAGCATTATTATTATTATTATAAGATCAGCGAGACCAGACTTCGATGGTTTGGACAAGTCCAGAGGAGAGACAGGGACTATATCGGTAGAAGGATGCTGAGGATTGGACTGCCTGGGAACAGGGCCAGAGGTCGACCCAGGAGAAGATACATGGACGTAGTGGGGGAGGACATGAGAGAGGACGATGCAAAGGACAGGGTGAAGTTGGGTGATTTGCTGTGGCGACCCCTCACAGGACAATCTGAAAGTACAGCAGTAGATAGTAGTATACTTAAAATGGATTACAACCACCACTTAAATGTAGGAGCAGCTTATTTAAAATAACAACTAGGTGGGTGCATGTATCTTGTAACAATGTACAAAACAGTTGCAGACTGTTGTTGTTATCAAGGAGACTGAATGTTCCAATAATAAATCAATCAAAGTCCACCGCACAGCTACTAATTAAACCTGCAAAAAGTGAGGCTATACAAATTGTTTACCAATGAATCATTCCTGCCACACCAAGGACACAATTATCAGGTCTTAAAGAGCACTTCACAGAGTTTTACCAATTTCTTTGTTTTAAAATAGAAAATAATCCTGTTTTTTCTCTCTGCTACACATCTTTTAGAACACATTTATAATGCACCCTTTGGCTGCGTTGCATTTTGTTTGTTGTACAACCTTGAAGTGGTGCAGATTAATGCAGCTAAGTAAAATCTAATAAGTCTGCACTTTGATGTCTTTATCAACAAGAAGACAAACCCCTTCCTTAACACACACATGAATGGCCATGCACACACATAATTTTAACACTTTTTAAATAGCGAGTGGCTTCCTTTGCTAAATAAGCTGATCCAGGTCTCAGTAGAGACCCAGCATGGGGCCACATTCCAGCAACTGCAGAAAGCCAGCACAAACAGGAATGAGATCAAAGTATGCCAAAGGATAAGGATTCATAAAACCCATCCTCCCCTTGCTTGATCCCCTCTCTCTCCCTTCTTTGCAGTGATGGATGCTAGAGGGCATGGCAACGCAACAGAGCAGCTAGGTGAAAACTGCCTACTTTGCCCAGAATGAAGGGATCAGGCTCACAGTCTAGGCCACGGTGTTCAGCTGTAATATGGTTAGAAACATTAATTGTCTTTCACATGTTGGTGATTATCTCTTCAAAATACAGCTACTGTAATTAAATGAACCTTACACTGGTGTATTTATCTGCTGTTACAACCCTCAGAATAAAGTTGATACCAACATCAATAAAATCTGCCATTAATTTTCCCTACAGAAGAAAAAAATCAGTATTTGTAAATTTCAAAATAAAATAAAATAAATTACCACACATGAAAGTGTCATATATTTTATTCAATTTAGTGTGTTGTTGTTCTGTCACAATTTACGAATGTATGTATTTGTATAAGTATAAACTTACGCTTATATTACTTGGAAGGAACACACTTGGTATTTTTGCAGACTTTCTGACTGAAGATTTCTACTATTTAATATAAAAATATTAAATACAGTCCCTGTAGGGGTATTGAGCAATCTTATTTACAGTTCTTATTACAGTGTGTTAAAATAAATAATCCCCCACATAATACACAATACACATATTTTGCACTCTTATTGACATTTATTTTGTTTATGAATAAATAATGTATCTTCTTAAGTGATGAAAGTAACTGTAAATTCAATTTGCAATTTTTCTTGAGGGCTCTGTACTGACACCAGGAAAAACCTAGTGACCTTTCATTGAGCCAATGTCTGTCTAGGAGACAGAGGTCTGTTTTCCCGGCTGCACATGTGGACTCTTGTGGATGTTTTCTGAGTTAAATGACCTTTCTCAAGTAGCTTAGCAACAAAAACTTTCAGGTATCTGCCAATCAGATGGTGGCAGTTAAGAAAAAACAAAGGAATATCTTATAGATTAAACATGTCTTTTGGTAAAATGAGTTAAAGCTAAGGAAATAGCTTTAACTATTAGTAAAGGATATATGTTACTTATAATATAATAATCTATGCCATTCTGGAAAGACAGTCAAACCCTGACTATGTCTTTGCCAGTGTTGAGAGACAGTAAGTTGTTATTGATGGTTTTGCCACTGCTACATATGAATAGCAAAGAAGGGATTTAATTTACAGGATACAGCACCGGAAAGATCTGCTGGTGGATCACGGGTGGCAGCGTTCCTTAAAGCCTCTGTGTTGGGAGATAGGACATCCATATGGAAAAAAAACCCTCTCCATAATCCATTTTATGGCACTGTCAATAATGTATTGAGGTAAAGAAGGGTAAACTTCTTGAATTATTTACAAATCTATCTTCCTACTGTGTGTTATAACATCATTACAGTGACAGCACATAAGCGCTGCGCAGCGTTTGGCGTCGCATTGCTGGAACGGCAGTCGATAATGGAGGAGCATAAGCAAAATGAATTTCAAGCTTATACAGAGGAAGATCCTCGGCACCGGCAGAATGCACAAAAGAAGAGCTCAATTTACAAAACCCTGGAGATGTATTTTCACAATGCTTCAAGTCCTTTGGGTCATTTGTCACTAAGTAAAAGCATACACTCTGTGTTTTAAAATGAGATCCTGTTGGAATCTTAAAACATTAAGTTTGTTTTTTTGTGAGAGAAACACGATCACCTCTGAATTCCTCTGCATATTTTACAACACTCTTTCTTCTTCAGCACCATAATTTTCTGTTTTGTTTCTCTTGGGAACTATTTTGCCCTTCCGGTGTCTAGAACTAAGCATAGCGGGAATGTCAGAGAGTTATAAAACAGTAAAAAAAAATGATGCTTCAAAGCGCCTTTCACTTATTAGCATAATGACTCAAGAGTCGACATTTTGTGGCATGAGATACAATTCTTCCCATTAAACATTTAGAATAGGTAAAAAACCATTTATTCTATTTATGATCAAATGCTTTGTTACACAGACTTTGGAGAAACACCTTCCCAAACTAAATATGGTAGATGTGGTTTTACCGTATATTAATAAACAAAATGACTCAAAGCTTTCGCCTTTGGGTACCATTGAGAAAAATAATTTCATTGCCATATGAAAAGAGCTGTCAAGGGGAAAAAAAACGAATATGTATAATACTGATATTGAGTAATTTTTATATTGTCTAATTATAAATTGGAAATACCATAATTAAGATAACCCTGGTCAGAGCACCTACCTTTTATTGATGACGGGGCCTGTATTCATCTTGGTGCAGATCACTTTGCGGATCTGAAATCCCGTTGCACAGGGGGCGGTCCCGTTCAAGAAGCTGGATCCACTGAGATCCATTAAGGCATCCTCGATGCACGGACCCCAGGCTGAGGCTTCCCAGTAGAGGACCATACATGAGTGGTCATTACAGACTCTCCATTCCTCCAGGGCTGCCGCAGCTGGACACTGCTTACCTTCTGGCGTGCAACACACAGGAAGCAACAGAGGGAAAGACAGCCTTTTGATGTGTTTGAGTGAGCACTAGTCCAGCAAAACAAGGCTGTTTTGCAGGGTGCATGTTATTTGCACAAATGTAAACTCAATTTGACCTTCAGTACTAGCTGCAGTTTGTTGCTGGAAGTCATGATACTGTTCCTGCCCATGCACCGGCTGCTTTGCAGAAGCACAAGCGTTTGTTGAAGTTAGCAGAATGGAATTTAAATTTGTTGTCATTGCAAAGGAAAAGTCACAATGAGGTCACAGTCAATGAATTAAGAGCAAAACACAGCCCACTGCCATGCCGTGACAATCAATATTGGCCCATAGAGCCTGAATCCTGGCTGTCATATATCCGGGCGTTATTTGTATTCATACATTATGTTATTTTCTACATGTAACCTCCATGGCATGATGCCACAGTCCAAACTGGAGACCGCTCAAGCCTGACAGAGATATTAACACACTTTTATTCTAAAGGAGGGGAAAACAACATCATGAATTAATCTGTGGTATTTAATGTCGGTAATGAGGTGATGGATCTAAAATTAATATGCAATATTACTAATATTATGTGACTTTTGATGGACATAAATAGAAGCATCGGGAGGAAAATCTCAATTGTAAAGTCCAGTAAAATTTACATTTGTAAAAACGAGAGTATTTGTTAATATAAAATTAAAGACTGTTGCCATCTTTCAGAATGTCTCTTCTTTCATAGATATCAAGACAAAAAAAAGGTCATTAACATAGAGTGAAAAGTCAGAGAGAACCCTGCCTTACCTTTCCCTGGGAGGGCGAGCACTGCTCGAGTTCGGCTCTGCCGGCCTTCTGCACTCTTGGTGGCACAGCTGTGTGAGCAGGTTGACCAGGAAGACCAAGAACCGACCACACAGTCTGCTGAACAGGCCACCTCGCAGGTTACTTCTGTGGGGGGAGCAATGCCTTCACAGAGCGCTCCAGCCACATCTTTTTCTGAGAATGACAATTTTGGATACAGAAACTGAAAATGAGACAACAGCTGACGGATTGAAAATAACTAAGTCCTCATTCGACACCAACCGGATATTTAGGCTGACAGTCTTTGCACTACAATGGTTCGAGTGACCCAATTTTTCTCCCATGTGGCACAGATCTACTAAGAATTACGAATGTGTAAGAAAGACATAAGAATGTGGAATCAAAGCTCAGAATCAAGCATCTATCATATGTGGAATAAATCAGATATGAATCAGTTCTGTGCATCATCTAATTGAACAGACTGGATTTTCCCTGTCAATGCATGTCATACATTATTGAAAATGCATGTGCACAGACTGCAATAAGGGCGGTCCTCTTTCTTCCTTGCCTTAAAATTCAACCAATATTTTTACATCTCTGATAATGTTTTAGAGAGCAGTAGTTATAGTAAAGGATAATTAGAATTGAGTATCTAGACCCGTAGTATAATGACAGCATTACACAACCTTGTGCAACAAAAATTGGGGCTGCATACAAATCCCAACCCATAGGAAAAATGCATGACATTTCAGGGGTATCTAAGAACTGCAGATGAAGTCTAACATTATACTAGGAACGCCAAGCAGCTCATTCCCCTCCTAATTGGATTTACACATGGTGATCTGGATCATCATTAAAAGTTTCTAAATTGTTCTTGGTATCTTTATACACCAATCATGAAAAGTAAAAGTGAATCGGAGTTGATGCGTATTTTTAACAGATTTTTGGATCTGTAAATGGGGTTTTCAATGTTAAAATGTAATATTTTGTACTGACTCCATTCTGGATCAGATCCCAATGTAATTTAGTGGTAAGATAGAGGTCCCCATCCTACATGAGTGTGTCAAATTCCATCGGTCAATAACGAACCGAGATATTGAGGAACAAATTTTGAAGCTCCATTGACTGCAATGTTAACGGAAATTTCAAAGTAATCCATAATCCACGATCGCTTCACTCCATAATCCACATAATCCATAATCACCACAATTTTATCATCCTTTAACATTCCCAACAGATTTCCCGAAAATGTCATCAAAATTCGTGTTCATGTGCATGAAGACAGATTGCCAATGATGCACATCCACAAACAGCCTCCAGAAAGAGAGCAGCTTCATATTCCGATCACATTGGAAGAAAGAGTAAAAGCATTTCTGACTTTTCCTTCAAGGATAGCGAGGGAGGAGAGCAGCATGACCCTGTTCAGCTGTCCTCATAGATCATGATTGGATCAAAACGCTGGTGCATGTTAATGTCAGGTGCAAACTAGATGCAATCTGAGTAGGAACACATTTCTGGAGGAGATATTTAAAAGAACTCTGTGGTTCTCAGAATGTGTAGAATAATGATGTTTTTTATAATGATGTTCAATAAAAAAAGAATTTAATTTAATACATTCTCAAAGGTAGTCAAATGCAAAATGTTTTTGATACTTTGGGGGAAGCAAAGATTCTTAATGAAAAATTCATTGAATTTTGCAGGCATCCTTAGTTGTCCTTCCTTCGTAGTTGCTGCTCAACACAAATATAATTTCATTTTGTCATCCCATTGTTTTTCTCAGCCTGTCGTCTTGCAGTCAAGTAATGAAATATTCATCAGAGCTCTCAGTTAACTCTTCTTTTATAAGAGAAATAGATAATCTCTTCTTTTTACTGTTCTTTCATTCTAATGACTCTTTAACCATGTGATTAAACAAATTAAAATAAACAGTCTCATGAATGTTAATTTCTGTATAACACCCTTATTAAAACCTCTTTTTTATTTCATGTTGGAGTTGATAGAGGCCCATGCTTTTTTCTGGGTCTCTTTGTCCATGAAATAGTTAACAGGGATGCAACACTCATTTCTAAACAGTGCCAGCGGCAGCCAGAGGCTTGTTCTTTTTGGATATACGCTTATGGACAGTATCATTAAGTTGCTCGAACTCTCCATCATTCACTCCATCGCGGAATATGGCTGTTGTACACCAACAACTCCGGGGCAGGTTTGCCATCAATTTGTCTTTTTGTTTTCTTTTCAAGCAGATATCCTCAATGCAGGGGAGGCGAGTAGAGAGAGCAAATGTAGACATCGCCTCATCAGACAGATGTGAAAGACTCCCTTGGGAAGTTTGAAAACCTTCAGTCCATAAAATGAACGCATCAGGGATCTCCTGCCATCAAAGTGCATACAGCCGTGTGGCACAGGCGAGGCGCTCAGCTGCTGGAATAGCAATGGATACGGCGTGGTGTTAGCAGCATAAGATGAAAAGCCAGCCATCCCCAAGCATTTTGCACTGATACTTTTCCATGCTCAGTATTGAAAACACTCCTGCCATATGGGACATGTGAATTATATATTGCATGGTTAATGATGAGAGTATAGTACAATGATTTATTTTATTTTAAGTTAATCACCTTTGGGAAACAAGGAATATTCTTTTTAATTATCTCCAGATTTGCATTTTTCATTTAAATTATTTAGTTTGAAGAACCCTTAGTTGTCTATATAAAATCAACTCTTTCCTGAATTTGGTTGTTGTTGGTGTTTTATTGCTACTATAGTTCATATGAGGTCTTTAGTAGCAATAAAACACCAACAACAACCAAATTCAGGAAAGAGTTGATTTTATATAGACAACTGAAAAGGTCCTGCATTGTAGGTTTATGAACAAGGATGTTCAAATTATCTCAAAAATGCTTAGTTCATATGAGGTCTTAGCATTTTTGAGATAATTTGAACATTCTTGTTGGCATTAAAATTGTTGTATTGTATAAAATATGATCATTTTTGTTCATGCATTTCTTTAATCTTTACAAAAGTCCATTGTTTTTTTGTGTAGGAAGCATTAATATTGAACATAATTGTTTTGAACCGGTGGGGCAACTGCACACGGTGGGAAATACATTGTCTTTGTGTGCCGTGTCTTCCGCCCAAGTAATTATTGCTTCAGGCGTCTGTACTTCATAGAAATGTGCATAAAAGGAAATGTTATGCGTTGCTTTTTCTGTGAGGCGACCTCTGTGACCCATATGCAGAGAGACAGACAATGATATCGTTATATAGCGCCTGTGTAAATGCTGGAGAAAAGAGACCAATTTTGTCCTTGTAATGCAAACCTGCTCAGTAATATACAGTAAGCTAAAGCTTATAAACTTTACATTGATATAAAAACTTAGGTATATCTAAAGTTAAGGATACATTATTTACTTTGTTTAGCTTCGCAGGAATGCCCCGAGTGCAACAATTACAGTAGATGCTGAAAAGGTCCTACATCGTAGGTTTGTGAACTTTCTTTCTTTCCTTATAAAGTATTGTGGTTTTGATTGTATAAATAGCACAACCAGTGTAGGAAGTGGAGCCTAATTAGATTACATTTATACACAGTATGGAAATCAGTCATGTTCCAACAGTTCTGCTGAAAATCACAAAGGACTGAGGAACATTTTAGCAGACAAAAAAACAAGAAAACACTCTGACAGCTTTGCCAGTCTTGAAATGCTATGATGGCATGATGGTCACACACATGTGCGTGTGTGTGTGTGTGTGTGTGAGACTGCATGATGGGGTTTCTGTAAATAGATGCTTGCCCTGGGGGTACGCTTGCATTATTAAAAAAGGGCTCTGTTGTTGAAGCTTTTACACAGACATAATATCCCAGCCTGCTGAATACAATTTTAAAGTTTTTTTTTTTTTCTATTCTCCTCAATTAATCCTCTTCATTGCAATTATTCAAGTAGCTAAAACTAAACTGCGAGTAAAAAAAATAATCGCATCAACTATGTTCAGGCTGCATTTAAGACAAAGCTGGCAGGCAAGCACAACAATATTAGAGCTCACTGTGAATATCAAAAATGGGCTCAGGCAAACCAACCGCGATCAATAAATAATGTTCTTGATGCATCAAATTATTATGGCAATCACACAGGGCTGCTTTACAGAGTTCATCACCACCTGAATGTTTATAAATGTAGCAGAAACAGTTCAGACCAGCAGCCATAATGCTGATTTATCATTTTCTGGTTTGGGAAGTTTTGCCCGCATGCATCTCAAAGGGGTTAAAGATGTCAGGTCTCCTCAGTCACATGTCCTCCTGGTGTGTTGTGTCGTTGTTCGATGGGTCAGAAAAGGAAGCTGACGAGTGTAGAGCGAATGGTTGCTGTGCAGTTCGTGGGAGAGGATGGAACGCGAGATCTACAAAGTTAAAGGGTTTAAAAACTAAAGGCTTTGGTCTCTGCATGAATGCTGCATGATTTAACAGGAGGAGGATTTTTTAATTGGACAGAACAACCCTAATCTGTCGCCACAGGATCTGCCTGACTGACTACGCAGTTGGATCAACAAAAATAACAATAAAAAAAAACGTACAGTCTTATTCTCAGAACTCTGCATGGAAAGCAAAGCTGAATCTCACACTATCAAGGTTGTTTCTTCATAAACTCGAATTATTTTTGGAAAAGAAAAAATATTCATATTAATAAATAATTTTAATGGTAAAATTGGTAATTTAAAAGTTTGTTTGGACATTCACATTAATGCGGCTCATGGTAATCCTTGAACATTGAATATAAAATACTCAGTCAGACCCATTACCTAAAAATGGTTCACCTGATGACAAAACACCCAAACAATAAAATAAGAGAAACCAAGCAACCACTACACAAAGACATGGCATAACACAAGAGACAGCTGTTCAGACCAGGACTCAGCAGACCGCCAACACACAAGGACAAATAACAAGTCTGTAAGATGACAAGAAAGACATTTTGGACAGAGAGAGAACATGGTTTAAGAGGAGTGTAAAAGAAGATGTGTGTTTCAAACGGCCAGCTCCAAAGCGAGGTGGGGGTCTACTCTACGCCACAATTACATTTCGCCAACATTCACACTTTCAAGTTAAACTGATAATGCAAATGACGCGCACTGTAATTCCCCATCACACAAACACTTGTGTCTTCAAAGACTGTGAAAGCCTATAATAACAGTGCTTTTGACTCAACTGTTGAGGCTCGATCCTAATGACTGTCTTTGTGTTAGGAGTTTAAGTATCTGCACTCCCCACCAGTCACTTGAAAGTGAAGGAGCCTCATGGATGGGAAGTGAAATGTGTCCAAACCCTAAAAAGAAGTCCAGTCTCTTCGGATCCATCCTTCACGGAATAACAGCATGTTGCAATATCAAGTTGTAAAATCTAAAATTTCCACAATTAATAGATTAATAGCAATCTACAATAAATTATTAATAATAATTAAAGGCAATACTATCAAATGCAAAGAAAAAAGAATAAAGTGATGTGAGATTCAGATACAACTCCCTGTGGTAGTGGACATATCAAACGTTCAGACAGACTCATTAACTGAGGGCCAGAAATGTCAAATGGTTACGCAACGACTATGTGCTAAATGAACACCAGTGCTATCACCCATTATTGCACTCACATTATATGAGTAAAAAGTCATAAGTAGTACATTAAAACCAAAATGTATTACATTTATTACAATGAAATGTCATGGATATCTTTAGAAATCTTATATTATGGGTTGTATTTAATCTGAAAGACGAAAAGGGACCAAATGAGCTCATCATACTACAACCTAACACAAATCTGAATAGAGAAACCCAAAGCAAATAGTGAAAAAAAGAAAAAGGAAAAAACATCATTAGCGGGGCAACACGTGTGCAGAGTTTAGGAATGATAATGAAACTGGATCAACAGATTATGGAAATGTACTGCAAATACTGAGAAACAACAGCCTGCCCTGGGACATGCTACCATTTGTTACTCGTGCACTTGAGCAATGTTAAGGAGGGAACCACGCTGCTCAGCTTATGACGCATTTGTTTGCTTAAGTTGCAGTGGTGAGATCAGACAGCTGCCATTGCTGGTAGCAAAATAATGTTATACTCAGGAGGATAAGGTAAATATAGGTAAAGTTCATGTGTGTCCAGAGTGATACATTGATATATTTGTGCATTATGCATTTATGCAAGGGGAAATTCATCTGGGTGATCTGCCTCTCGAAGTCATAAAATGTCCTGGGCTGGTCTATTCCATTATTCCATACATAAATCCTTTCAGAAATGACCTTGTGTTGTCTTTAATCAATACAGCTTGGCATTTATGTTATAGTGAGGGTTTCCGTATTGCTTGAACAGAAAAAGGCTCGAAGAAGTGGTATCATAATACATCAAAATGCCCGAAATACAAAAAATATTCATCTTATTCAGAAAAAGCAATGTAAGTTATTGTTACTACCATTATATGAAAAACACATTTACAATTGGCTGAATTTTCTTTGACTCTATGGAGCCCATTTATGTTGATCGGCATAGGAAGTTCTGAGAGTGTTCTATCGCTCCATGGGAATTCTCTGGTGTGATTTTGAATAGAAAATAGATTTCATTCTGTACTTGGCTGGTCTGTACATGTCCTCTATTGGAAATGTGTAGCATTTACAAAGACAATGAAGACGAGGCTGTGGCGCAACTGAGTTTCTATTTAAAACTCGAATGGTAGGCACTTAGCAGGCATTTAGGAGCGCTTTAAATAAAAGATGAAAATAAAGTTATTAGCTTGAACTTTTTTCCCCCCGATAATGCTTTGTAAAACATTGTATTTAACATCTTGGACACTGTTTTGTTGGATTTGTGATAAAATAAAATAAAATTCCCAGCACTCCATTGTATAAACTTCACACCTTTCATGAAGGCTCAATCTTAATTCCCTGCTGTCATTGTTTGGGGCTGTCAGTTGAGACACCAGCTGTTCTCATCAGCCGGTTATAAAGATCCAACAGCACAGCGATAAACCTTTATTGTTAGTCTATCATCTTGCTACTGTCGATTTCATTCGTGTCGTTGTTATGTGCCCCCCTCCCAATAAACCGCCTTCACAAACTCACCAACTTCATCACTCACCATCAGCCTGATAAGTGTCAGCAGCCGTCAACCGCCACCAGCAACTGGATCGTTATTTCCCTGAAGATTCTACAGTCAGTCTGATTAGCAAAAATAATTAGCTTTTTTATTGAACTTAACAAAAAATAAGACATAAAAATATAAAATGTAAAGTTTTAAGTGTAATTTATCAATGATATTGGAATCATTTTTTAAAATATTACAGTAGAAAAGCCCTCAGAGAGCGCAGACCTCCGCCGAGCAGCTCATTCCCTTATAATTAGATTGATTTAGAGAGGCACATCATCAAAAAGTTCTAGATCATTATTGGTATCTTTATACACCAACCATGAAAAGTAAAACTGAATCAGAGTTGATGCGGATTTTTAACAGATTTTTGAATCCGTAAATGGGGTTTTCAATTATAAAATGTAATTTAACGTCATTCTGGATCTGATCCAGATGTAATTCGATGGTAACATAGTGGCCCCCGCCCTACATGACTGTGTCAAATTCCAGACACATTAATCAATAATCAACCGATATAGAGGAACACATTTTGAAGCTCCATTGACTGTGATGTTAACGAAAATTTCAAATTTATCCATAATCCAGGATCTATTCTGGATTATCACCAAAATGTAAGTATCTGTTCCTGGAAACATTCCCAACTTTTAATGAAAATGTCATCAAGATCCGTCCAGAACCTTTTGAGTTATATTACTGTATAATTGATGTTTTTTTTGGATATACTTTCTTAATTTTGCAAGGCTGGATCACTGGATCAAACTCAGACACAATATTTGATATGTATTATGCCTGCAGTGGAGGATGGCTTAATCGAGCTATATATACCTTTTGATTTGGCACTAAGGAGACACCCCTAATGGTCCACAATACCCACGAGCAACTTTAAAGAGAAGTTGATGTCAACGGTGTCGATTTATAAGACCAATGCACAGGCAACATTAAATGTATTGAGGCTGTTGTAGCACTTCCTGTATGAAGGCAACACCACCTGTAAAAATATAACCAGGGCTTATTCAATATGATTAGAAGGCAAGCTACTACTATTGAGCGATGCCTCCACAAATCCATACATGCTTCCTGTTTTTGACAGCATCATATTTTTAAGTTATATAATCTTTATTACCGGTACTCATTTTAACTTCTCATCAACCCCTCCTGTTCGTATGCTTGAGAAAAAACCGAATATTATCGTAACAATAACTACGCGTATCAAAATGTCCAGCCTAATCATTTACCCGCCAGCACCTCCACACTCCCTCTCTCCACAGATCGAGCTGAAAAATACTGCAAGGTAATATTGGAAACTCATCAGCAGAATCACACCAAAGCAATTCAGAGATGACGCAGATAACATGAGTGACAATTCACCTTCAGGCCTGGATTTAGCTTAATCTGATTGAAGCTCCTGTGAAATGTGAAAATTGAATTGAAATAGTCTATAACTGCTTCACACGTGTCTGACCGCGGAGGGAATGGCGCCCCTTCCAGCTGACATTCAGGCGAGAGGGTTACACCTCCAACAGGTCATCAGCTCATCACATTTCATTACAGCCGAAACGTGCAGCTCACCAATTCACGTGGGGGGGGGGGGGGGGGGGGGGGGCATGGAAACTCAAAGGTCAGAGATTAAATCAACAACCTTCTTGCATTGAGAGAGCGCAGCGCTAACCAACTGGACACTTCCTGCTTGTAAATTCTGGCATTTATATTCGCAAGTCCTGAAACACTTTAGCGACTCATGAATTAATACGTAGAACAATCGAAAGAAGCATCAAAGTTAAGAACACCCGTGCACTTTTTGTGAACATGAAAGCCTTTCATGCTTCTAAAGCAGTGTGACAAAGGTAGAAATATGTAGCTATATCGTCAAAGATTCATATGCTATATTCTTTTTGGTCTTTTTATATTATGGAGAATTAATAAATTATATATTTTCTTTTCTCAAAACAGCTCTTTCACAGATGAAAATAAAAAACCCGCCAGACTGACTGATCTGAATGAATTCAGACTTGTCCGCATTAAATAGAAGACACAGACAAAGACACACACAAAACGTGTCTCTCATCTTTACTTCTGGCTCAGAAGGACAATTTGCATGTGGTGAGTCTGAAAGTGCAGACATGCTGGCAATTAGCGGCTGCTTTTTTCCAAGGTCTACAAAAATATAAATGCCACGCATAAAAGAAATGTCACTAAATGCATATTCCGTCTTGAGGAAAAACTGGCCACTGGAAAGAGATATTATTGAGATGTCTGCATAAAACAAAGAGTCATATTAAAAACATATTGCAACTTATACTGTCCACAACATCTTCTATCCTTCATCAACATTCACGTCATCAAACAGACTTATTTACTCGCTTTATCGGAAGTAATTGCATCCAAAATCTCGAATATGTAATAGAAAAAGGCTTCATGTCACGAGTTATGATGACAGTTTGACGTTTTCTAATTTGGCTGTTCAAAAAATGTTCAGCAAGTATCTTAAATGGAATCACGTCGTGTCTTTATTTGCTCTTCGATCAAGTCCTATCACCCAGGAAACCGTAACTCTCGGTGTTAAACACAGTGACGATGCTTTCCTGATCTAGCTATCCCTGCTGTGTCAGGCTACAGCAAGAACATCTCTCTATTGGACTTTACATTACTGAACAACTTGACCCGAACACCGAATGAAATACTGTGTGGCAATAATGAGTCTGATGCTCCAATTAAGAGAGGAACAGTGAACAACTTGTCAAAATTCACCGGCAATAAATCTGCTGTGGATAATTTCACAATACTTTTTTTTCCCTCTAACCTAACAAAGCTCAAATTCTTAGTTGTCCTGTCACCAGTCATTAGATTCTCTTGCTGGCTAATAGATTTGGACCCGCCACTGTCTTCCTGATAAACACACACACATGATTTATTGTGATGGAATAACAAGGCACACGAAAAGTACGCAATTAGGTTTAAAATCCATGCAGATGAGCAATTAATGCCTGATAGGAGGCTGTGATTCTTGATTCTAATCAGGCCAATGTTGTCTGCGCACATAAACTCCGTGATGGACCCTCATGAATTACGCATGCTTCGTTAACTCGGATATTCTGATCACCCAATGTGAAGAAATGGCTCATCACAGACTTCACATTATACCTGATGGTTCATACGTCACAATATTATTGATAACATTTCGTTTTTAGCCCACAGTGCTGATGGCTCTCCTATGAACGTAATGATTTTTTACAGCCACACGTAGATAGAGTTGGATTGATTTGAAATCCTAAAGTCAATATTAATACTGAAATACATGCAGTCAAACCAAAACAGAGTTAAAAATGTTAAGCTTGTCCTCTTAGCTGTGATTTTGCATTGGTAGCTACATTGCTTTAAGGACTGGAAAAAGAGGACAACTGCAAACCTGTCTGCCCAAATGTCACAAGAAATGATGACACCAATCGGTTTAGGTTTTAGAATGTGTCAAAAATATTGCTGTGATGATTTTGAATGGAAGAAACGCCTCTGGGTGTATTAGCTGGATAACAATCCATGATGCAAATACAGATTTCTAATTTTGCACAAACTGATTATTTACGTCGCCAATTCAGAAGATTACCTTCAGCGCTGACGCAGCTCACATTCTGGGCCGCAGTTCCAGGACCACACAGGCCGGTAGTGGGGGTACATCGTAATTCTGGTTGGATCTGCCACGTGTAGCACGCAGGATCTTCACAAGGGAGGAACTCCACCAGATGAGGGCAGACCTCCTGGGGACTGCTGGACTCCCACAACGGCTCTCTCCTCCGGTGTCTGAAACCTAATAGAGAATAATAAGTGCAATATTTTATGCTGTTTCATTCTAACTCATCATTCAGTTAATGATACAATTATTACAATCTTCAGATGCAGACTTCACTGGTCATTTTCTCTGAAATCCACTACTTAGATCTTACATCATCTGCACTCTCAAAAGCAACACCTCTCAACATCACCAAAAACCATGAGAGTGGAACAATAACAACAAATGCGAGTTTGAAATAAGGCAAAGGAGTCTGTGTTTATTATCTTATTGTTTACAACAACAACAAAATATGTTATAATTTTGTTGAATTTCTCCACAGTAACTTTAGGAAATAAAATGATGCTTCATACCCATGCAAGTATGTTTTAGAATAGAAAGCCTTTATTTTCATGGCATAGTAGCTACACAATGAGATTAGGAGTGCAGCTCCGTCTGGTGTCTAAAATCAACATAAAATACAAATGATAACGGAACATTCAAGTACTTGCAGGATAATTTAAAGTTTAAAGTGAACAGTGCATGCAGAGAGATTGACTAGTATTTAGCATATGTTAATAGTATACATTTGTTATTGCATGTTACACATTCAGACATTTTGAAGTGAATTAAAAGTTCTGTTATTCATGAGATAGCGCTGAATGACATTATTTGTAATGGCGGGATTAGAAGAGCAACATTTATTAGATTCAGCTTTGAATAAGAGGAGCTGTAAATAATATGATCTCACACTATGCTCTCCACACAAAGTATTAAGTATGGGATTGTAAATTACTGCAATGTTCAAAGAATTTCAAATTGCATTTGGTTAATCTATATGAAACTGCCTTTAAGTTTCAATAAACCAAAAGCAAACATTTGCTATTGTTGACTTGTGACCCTCTCATTTGTATAACTTTAAATAGATTCAAGCAAATGGCCAATACATTTTGCTTATCCACCAGAGTGCTGGGAACTTCATTAACCTTTCAAGTAATACAACATGTGATGTGAAAAATGTCGAGAACTGCCTTTGAAAAGTCATTTCTGTCTTGTGCTTCATATTCAAAAGAAACACATTCTGTAAAGACGGAAGAATTTCTGGAGCTGTACAGGAGAAAGTGAAGGAAATAATGAGGCCTCTGACACATCAGTGGTGAAAGACAGTGATTCAGGTGACATTACAGTGACAATGGACTTGACTCCTCTCCAATTAGTGTGTGTCATTTTTTATCCTGCTGCGGGTATATTTAGTGTTTCCGATGATGGTCATTTGCTGTGTTTGTAACAACGGCTCACAAAACACAACAAGAAATTAAACAGCGAGTTAATAAATACAAAAACATGACAAAATATATCAAATTCACAACAGCAAACTAGGAAACACAACCACAAAGCGGAAAAACACAACACAAGTTAGGTGCACGCGATCAACAAAGACAGCTATTATTTGGACTGTTGCAACAAAGACAGCGTAATCAAAAAATGGCAACATGAGCTGTACTTATTTTTTGGCCAAATGTTGCTGGAAATTTTCAGGAATGTAATAAAACGTTTTATTTATTTATCACTTATTATACATCACATTTATTTCCTAAAAAATATTTCCAATGTGACTGTCCAATCAGCAATGATCTTTGTCGATTTAGTATTTATTTTATGAATTAATTTAACAGGGACAATAGACATTACGTAACAAATACTACGGTGGCCCTGAAGTGCAAATCACTACAACAAAATAGAAGCACTACAACAAATTGAAAAGCACAATAACAAACAATAAAAAATGTATTTAGATTTAGATAACTGTAACCAGATATTCATCTAAATGGCATGAGATTCTCAATATAGTCGGCGAAACGTGACCATTAACAGCCAGGAATACTAATTGAAAGCAGACAATAGGTGAAATATGTGAATAATTACATTCTGTTGCATTGATGGACTCTGATCTGTGACCCTGAATTGAACTCTTGTAAAACAAGCACATTAGCATTATGTAATTTGCTTTTAAGCTCTACCACTTGTCTTCCACTTAACCTTTTTAAGACCCATCTATTCTAAACAAGAAGTAAGAGCAATAATTAACCGTAGAACTCTCAAGAATACAGTATTCTCCATGAAATGGCTTTGAATTTTTGGTTCCCCGGATTACAACATCATTCTACTTTTCAATTGCTATCAATTAAATAACATGTATGCAATATTGTTGAACATTTTTTTTTAAATTCAGTACTATCTTGTTGATATGCTTAATAATTTAAAGAAAAAATAGAGCAGGGAGATGTGAAAGGGGAATTCACATTTAATAAAAATATATATATTTAATACATTTTTATATATGATTCTGAGTATGTTCAATGAGTCAACTGGCCCATAGCTCTTATCCGTCTCTCAAAGCTGGATTGCTCATGAAATATTTCTTCTTACTTGACACATCGTCCTCTAATCTACAGTCTCTATCGACTTCTGGGCTCCTCCAATTCCCCGATGACATAGAAGAATGTCCTGGTAGATGAAAAACAACAGCATCATGAAGCTTTTTCTCAGCTCCTGGCACCTCATCCAGCCAACACCCGAGCTGCAGCGGCAATTTTCTTGGAGCCATCCTCATTTCGCCACAGCACTGAAACTGTGGCAGGAAGGTACCGCAGTCTTTCCTTGCACAGGTGGACGTGTCTAACCCCATGATACCCACTCAACAAATTACATCCCCTGACCGACTGCGGGTGCCAGGCACCAGTTCAGTCGTCTGATCTGTGGTGCTGCCAGAGAGTGCTATCCGAGAGCAAAGCGACCGTGGTAGCAGTATTGCCTAAAGCATTGACTGCTTCTCACATTCAAGCCACAAAAAAATATTTGGCATGTGCTTGCCCCCATTGATATTAATAATTGAGAGATTCCGTGGTCGTACCAGGTTCATTTCAGGGAAAGCAATGGCTATCGAGGGATTTTTGGCCCGTTGTCATTCAGAAATACACCATTCGTCAAAACTGTGACTTTGAGTGAGGCTATTAACACAGTTTCATCACATAACCACTTGTGCGCTGTTCATTTCCCAAAATAACTGCACAATGCGAAGGGACTCAATAGCATGAAACAATCTGAAAGCGCATAAAGCTATTGTGAGGCAATTTAAAGTTGTAATTTTCCAGACAACAAAGCTGGAGCGGAATAAGCATCCTGACTAGTTTTGCTCTTTTGATGCTATGATCCCACGGGCCTGTTGGGTAGAGATGGCTCACCGTTCATTCTGATACGAAACATAAAGGCTAAGTGTAGATGCAGCAAGGAGAAAGAATTTCTTTACATCCCACGGCCCACGGGCAAAAGACTCGGATCATGACAATGTCTACGACTTCATTGCTTTCCAGCAAACAAAGCTTGCCGCAAAGCGTGGCTCTTTATGAACCCCCATCGCAAGAAAAAAAGAAAAAAGAAAAACAACCTGCTGCACCCCACCCTTTGGAATATATTAACAGCTCCGTCTGTGAGAGGAGTTGGCTCGTCCTGTTGAGATGCTCGTTGGAGATTGTGGGTACTGACCGGAACAATCCACACTTCATTCGCTCCCCGGGGGGCTTTCATGCCCATTTACTCACGGCAGGGGCGAGGTCACGCTGCCCTTTTAGCGCAGCGCTAACACACTGCATGCAGCGCACACTAAACACACACACACACACACATACAGCCCCTACGAGCTGTCAGATATGACACACGTTCACCTGTGAGAATAGATGAGAACGTTTAGACAGCATGAGAATGCTGAATGCTTCTATGCACACACGCAGACAGGAAGCCCCTCACTGATGCTCCTTTAACCCCCCCCCCCAGAAAGTGAAATCTGAACTACGAGTGTGCATTTTTTGTATGCTGTAGTTTTTCTATATGGTGTCTTCGTCGAGATCGCACCATCTCTAAGCCAGTAGCTTATCAACAAACAACTTACATCTTGAGCATTGACTGCTCTGACAACATTACTCTATTGCACTCATTCTCATTCCCTCACTCGCCCTCCATCATACATCAGCAGCTCCGTCCCCCTCTTCAGTGTCTACGTTGCGATAGTCCGTTTAGACATGCAACACATGGTGCTTCGCTAAATTGAAAACATGCAAATGACAAAGGAGGTTAATGCAAAGTCCCTTGTTGCCCACGTCGATTGTACTCAGTCATAGTTGCAGCGGTTGTAAATGTGCTACATGGCTCTAAGCAATAAAACCCAACAGCTAATTGTTTTTTGGTTGAGTGCTCATTATTAAACGAAAGCTCCATCTGTGTAATTATAAGCATCACTTTTAAAACATATCAGCTGGTTAGTCCACTAACTGTAACTCTTTTTGGAGGGGTTGGGTGTGTCCATCTCTCGCTAACAGAAAGGCAGTTGAAAATGTACATGTCCACATCACTTAAAATAATACTCTGACCTACGTTTTTGTTGGATTCTTGTCATTTTGTCAAATGGGCAATCATGTTATTATCCACTTTGCATATACAGCTGGCGATAACCAGCGCTAAATGGGGCGAGCAGCTAGATTTTTATGTTAACATCAGGAGCTTTGCTATGCTTGTATTTTTAGTAGTCCTCTGCATGATGCTTCAGACAGCCACGTCTTTTGAAAGATGGGATGATGCTTAATTATGTGGCAGCAATGCACAATTGTCATATTTCATCTCCCACAGTGAGATGCACTTTCCTGACTTCAACCACAAATTGGACTGCATGACAACCATAGATTGCACACATTTGCATAATACTTAAAACAATTGAAAGTTACAAGACTATAGTTACAATATATTGGCATTGAAGGAAAAGGGCTGCGCACATTGAAATGTTTCATCTTGGGCTTTAAGTTCATATTTTAAGATGCTGTGAACGTACCTTTCTTCCCTTGTGGTTCTTTGCAATCATATATGCAGGTACCCCAGGATGACCACAGGGAGAGCAAGCAGTGGTGCTGGCAAGGGACGGTGCAGTGCTGGACGGCAGAGGGGGGCTCACCGGAGCACAGCCCAGAATTCACCGGCCTGGACACTGAAGAAGATCGAAGAGTGTATGAGTTTGAAAGCCGAATGCAAAGTGAAATTTGTGCTCAGTTTTATGAAAACAGTGAATAACTTATCGAAGCCTCAGTTACAAGAAAATAATAGATTTAGTTTAGGTCTTTGTCTTTTTACTTCTTGATACAGCAGCGTCACCGTAGCAACAAGCTGAATAGATTTAGCATCACTACAAAGTAAAAAATAAGTATTTTATAGTTGTTTATATTCTTTGCACATAATTGATAACCTATATTTTTGAGCATGGGGGTGATCATCATTAAATATGTTTGAAACATTCTAAATTTGACTCTTTAAAAATAAGATCTACATATATAAATGCATAATGCATATATGCATACATGTATACTGTATAAACATCATGGCTTGTAAATGCAGCTGACCTTATATGTTGCATAAGACTGTTACTTAAGTAATACAGTCCAAGGTGAATTTATTGCCACTTGTATGATCTCCACACCATGACATTGTTGTGATGCATTATCTGTCTTGAAATCCTAAAATTCAAAATTGACTGACTTTATCATCTCATATTATGCCACATGTTTATTACAGCTTGTTAAATCCACGTGATCAGGACATCGCATTATTAAATAACAATAATTCACCGGGTCGAGGGATGAGCAGGCTCTGCTTCACATTCAGTGTCCTTGCAAGTCCTCATTTAACAAAGGCATATTTTATTTGTCCTCTAAAAAATCCAATTTCTCCTCGATTCCAAGAGGAGTGCCGTGATTCTTGTACAGCATGCAGCCTGGGTGTTAGCTAGTTTGTCCACCCCCACATTAAAGTGATTGAGGTGGTTATAATTCCCACACTAACATACACGTTGGCTGTAATAATAAGCATCATTGTGTACTTTGTATTATTAATGTGTTATTATGCTGGCAGAATAGAGGAATTTCCGGCTACTGTATCTAGTGGAATTTTCCACAATGTCTCAGCTCAGGAATGTCATGAAATCCTGAGTCAAGTAATTTGCTGCTGACGACGACCAAATCCCTCCAGGCAGCTGTTGGTCCTCTTTCGCCTGATGTGCACAAGCAGTTGCTTTGTTTGGAGCATAAAAACCATGGAACCAGGGTCAGAATTTAATAATAATTATCAGTCTTATTAATTTTGTTTAATAGGGATATATGCTGCTGTGCATTCCAGGAAGGGCATTTTTACAAGAAATAAATGAAAGACATTAAAATAAATCACTGTAAGATCAAACGTAAATTGTTATTTCTCTATAATAGATATATGATACATTAGAAAACAGGATTTAAAGGCATAACCGGTAATGTCTATTGCTCAGCATAGCTGAGCACAGCATAGCTACAGATTTACAGTAAAAACATGGTGTCTCTTCAGGTTCCCTGACAACCTCTCAGTGATGTCATGTCTCCAGGAAATGAATTCTCTATCATTCAAACACAATGTGAATGTTGTTACATTTGGGTACAGAGGTACAATGAGTTTAAATATGAAATGGACTCAGGCTGTGTGTTTTATGTTGTTTCCACTTTGTGTTCCGATTCATTTATTTTTACTATACAAACAAGAGAGTAGAATCAATCTTTTCATCTCTCGGGGCAACGCAAAAATTTCAAAACGCGTGAGAAGAGAAGATGAGAAAGAGATGGGATGCATGCATTGTAAAATACATACCTGAAGGACATCAACACAGTTTTTGTCCATTAAAGATGGGGGGGGGAGGATTCTGTATGATTTCAGCAAGCATTAAAGAAAAAAGAAAGTCTTTCAAATAAAAAAAGAAAGAAAAAAGGCCATGAAACCTTTGAGAAAAATGAGCTATTTCCCATGCAGAGCAGTGGGTCCCTGCCGTTTAAAGTCAGGGAAATGCACTCTAAATGAAATGATAATGCATATTGTCTCCTTGCTTTGAACACACTTTTTTTTTCTCCTGCTGATGTTTCTTTCAGAATTTAAACCTTGCGGCTCTTGTTAGAACACACCACCAAGTTTATTTGGAATACATTCATGTTATATGGCTCAACTGTGATGTAGGTGGATACACTTACCCTCTTTTCTGTGATGTGGGATGGAGTCATCTGGGACTTGAACACAGTAGGTCGTCCTGGTCTGGACCCCCCCTCCGCACAAAATGCTGATGTTAGCTCGCCGGCGGTCCTGCTGGCTCAGTAAAGGGAAGATGCGACATTCTCCCCAATCAGTGGTTCTCCACACGTAACTGAAAAAGCAGACGGCACACACTGTAGGCTCAAAAAGCAAACAAGTAAATGGAAATTAATCGCTGCTGGAGTTACTGTTTGATATGTCCCCAGGAGAATACAGGAGTCATATTTGCCTACGTGTGGAAACAACGTGGCAATTTATACATTGATTAATTGAAAAGAGCTCAGTATCGACAAACACACGGGAGGAATTTCAAAAGCCACAAAAAAGGAAAAGACAAATTACAAAGAGCTGTCTGAGGTTAGATCCGCTCCCACCGTGTGTCAGGAGGAGGGAGGAATGATTATTTTGAATTCTAAACAAATGTTTGGTCTAAACTATGAAAAATGCATCAGTGCATGAAGCCTTATTATTGGAGGAGTTTACCAGAACAACAGCCTCTGGTGATCTATCAGATGCTTAATTTTTGTAATGAGTTTTCCCTAATCATGGAAATATTCTGCTCTGAGGCACGCCATGTAGCAAATCAAACAAACTACCAGCAGTGTAAATACTTTTCTACTTATACTTTGTTTAGTGAATGTAAATAAACTATTTTTTTTCCAACTCAACAATATGTGTTATTTGTCATTTATAACACATAATAATAAATGTCAAAACATGCAGTAATTCAATAGTCAAGTCACAGATATTTTCAAGCTTTGTCTAACAATGATTAATCAGGTGAAGAAGCTCAGGGAGTCCATGTGAAAAATGAATAATTAGTTTTTTTTTAGACTTTTCTGTTTAATAATTTGAATCAGGAGATTATATGTGCACAGAGCTCTTGTTTTTGAGGACTGTGAGCTCAAAATGAGATCCTTACTCCTCGGAGCTACCTGGGACAGTTTGGGAGTAAATCTCCTATGATGTTGCAAGCTTCTTTTTCCTCAAGGGCAGGACATCGTTTGCCCCCTCCGACTGGGATCTGTGTCATGATCCGTGACCGGAGGCGATAACCAGGCGACAGGTCGTTGGAACGACAAGTCTTAGAGCAGGGGCTCCATGATGACCAGTCGGATGTCTGACAGTCTTTGGGCATCCCACATGCCTGGAACATTAGGGGGGAGTTGTCCTTGGTGCAGAGACTGGAGGAAAAGAAGCAAAACAACACCTGAAGAACACATTCTGGAGTTGAGACCGAAAAAATAGAAAATCTGTATAACGCTATTCCAGCTTAGTTGCTAAGTGTCAGGTTTTGGGATTTACATTCATAGACAAGGTAAAAATGACATCAATAACAAGAAATAGATCCTTCACCGAGAACATTTATTTGTAGTTTGATTTTCTCATGGACAAATGTCAACTATAACTGTCAATATACAGTATATGAAATAATATAACGGGCCTCAGGCATGACGTACAGCCTTTACACTCTACTACATTCGACTGCTACAAAAGGCTGATCACTTAAACTCACTTAAGAGTATGGAACAATTGCATTAGTCAAGCAATTAAACCTCCCATTGTTCAATTTGGACAATTTAATTGGGTTATTAAGATGTGAGTGCAATGTTCTCTTAGAATTTTACTTTATAATCGGGTTGCAATTAGAACAAGAGAATGAGGCAGAACTCATGTGGGAAATCCATATTCAAAAATGTCTTAGTAAATATCATGCTAATTAGAAACTGTAGTGGAAATGATCCTTTCACACTGAAGCCATAACGATGTGGACCTCGTGTGTTGTTGGAGATAATGGCATGGGACTGTTAAACACAAGATATTCTCCTTTAAGGCCATTCATTTATATATTCATTCATCACAAAGCCAAACAATCTGGCATGATGCCACATTCAGCCACACTAGAGTTAAATCCATTGATTAACTTTTATTTCGTGCATGAAAAATAAATGAATTTCTTCCAGCACAGAGTTTGCAGTTTACATCCAACTGAAAACCTCTGGTCTCGCCCCCTTTATTTTCTTTTTCACAAACACAATTCCATGAGTAGATATAACAAAAGTTGTTTTTCTCTGGAAACAAAACTAAAATTTATACTTTTAGATTTCACTTTCTACTCTGAAGGGGTTCACATATCTCCCATGGCTGGCCTTGATTAAAAGAGTCAACTAATGGTGTGACTTTACACCAGGCAGACTGTAATGTGACATTCTGTCAATATTATATACGAGCTTTAAAAAAAAAAGAAAAAGAAATCTCCTACAAAATGAGATACTGATTATCTCTGGATGTGTGTATAATTTCGCATTTTGTACGAGTGCAAATCCATCCTTATCAAATCAAATACCAGGATTATCTTAAACAGCAGGTGATGGGGTGGTAGCAGCACTTGACATTTACCTCACAAAATGCTTCACCAATATATGACTGTTCTGAAGGAACAGTCATATAGACATAATCTAGTTACAATTGAATAAATAACCACCATTGTTAAAAGCATTTGGTTTCCATGAGTGCAACTTGCCATGAAACAAATGCCCCACCGGAACCATGAGGGCCCTGGCCCTTGATCACTTTGCTGTCATGTGACTGAATGATACGAGTGTATTGCGGAGGAAACATGGAAACAAGCAGCTCCGTTAGGACTATTTCAGCCACCTTCAGTGACAGAACTCTTTTACACCTTCCCACATACGCGCCGTCAGTGGTAGAAGAGACTGATGTAAGACAGATCCAGTTACCTGACGAGGTTTGTGAACCACCGCTGTTTACACAGAGAAGCCAACTTGCTTCAAGTCATTTTTTTTAAAGATGCAACACATTGCAGCATTTGTGATTGGCTTACCTGAGCATTGCATTCTTGCCATCGCTCCGTGTGCAGCGCACTTGTCTCGTCTGGTATCCCACCTCCAGTTCCCATGCCGTGGGATACTCGTTTTGTGTATGAGGCCGGTGCTGGTGGCCGTGGTGCTGGTGATAGGAGTAGTGCCCAGAGGCCAATGTGTGCATTGTGACTGTGTTGTTGTCACTGGCGCTGGTGCCGATGTCCACTGTGGTCCTACCATTCAGAAGGGTATCTTTGTGATGGGGTAATCGGCATTGACTCCAGGCCCCTACTTTAAGGCTGTACTGGTACTCACCCTCCCCAACAGGGCAGTCGACAGCATTAGGACAAGTCCTGGTTTCTGTCAGGTTGGGGCAGTTTGCACCTCCGTACATGGGTGTAGCAAGGACATGTCGAGTCCGATGCTGCAGGCCAGTGCCGCAGGTTTTGCTGCAGCTTGACCAAGAGGTGAAATCTGATACTACACAGTCCTGGGGGCAGGGGATGAGGCATGCCTGCTCCACAGGTGGCTTCTGGGAAAAAAACTCGCATATCCGTGAGGATACCGTTGTGCGGTTTGAAGTGCGCGCACAGTGTACCTTCCGCCTCTGGATGCCATGTTGCGCTGTAATGCACTCAGCTGTCCTCAGTGTGAGTTCATTGGCAAAGAATGGGACAAGAACACAGCCCCCCCATTCAGACACCTCCCACTGAAAGAGATTCTGGTGCCAGTTGCAGACCTTAAAGCAGTGCCGCTGACTTTCTGGCTTGTCCATGTGCTGGCAATGGGTATGATGGGAAGTCCAGCCTTCCATGTGGACGCACCATAATGTCCTTTTCTGAATCCCATCTGAGCCACACTCCTCCCCAATGCAGTGGCCCCACTGTCCTGCAACCAACACAAGACAAGCAGAGAGGGCCTTTTCATTCAAATCTGAATACAAACAATATATAATTTAAATTGGAGCATGCAAACTGTACGGGTATTTACTTAATCCAATATTGCTTTATTCATGAGCAAATGAAGAAAAGGACATAAAGTAATAAAGCCAGGCCGATGTGAATTGAGAATTAAAATAAGAACTTTTTTATTAATTTACAAAAGACACAGGTGTGATATGTTATCGCTAGACAGGAGAGCAACAATATAGGAATATGGCTTAGAAGCATTTTTGTTGTTGTTTTTAATTTAAATAATTACTTAACATTTTATTGCAGGATGATGAAACTCGTATTTTAGTGTGTCGGTTCTTTATTAGTCATTCTATGCACATATTTTATTCATATTCCACAAGTGGATTTCCTTAACTAAGAATCCTCCCTTCTAATTACTTATTGACAGGAGGTTTATGTTGTGCATGAATCATAATCTTAATAAGCTTTGTTCACGATGGGTTTCATAATATGTAAGTACCACCAGAATAGTCATTCTATACTAAGTTTTCTTCACAGTTTTGAATCTTTGAGTTCTACTTTTTAAAATGGGGACCCATGGTGGCACAGTGGGTTGCGCTGTTTCCTCACAGCAACAGTGTCTGCCGTGGGTTCTCTCCGGGTTCTCCGGCTTCCTCCCACCCCCACCAAAACATGGGACTGGGGTGAATTGGGCACAATAACTTGTCTGTATATGTGTGAGTGTGTGTGTGTGTGAATGATTGTCTGTCTATGTGTGGCCCTGCAATGAGCTGGCGGCTTGTCCAGGGTGTGCCCCGCCTCTCACCCATAGACTGCTGGGATAAGCTCCAGCAATATATTGTATAAACTCTCAGCAAAATGAATGGAGGAATCTCCTGTACTTTGAATACAGTATGAATACTTATTCATCAACAGATTAATACTTTTTAAAAATGACGTTTGTCATCTCGCTGTAGTTTGACTTTCTGCTTGAGGTATCCTCATGTGCATTACCCTTTATGCTTGGAATAAAGAATGTTTCATACATTCTAACAGGAAAAATTCAAAGCCAGAGACAAACACAATCTTCTTTTGAAATGTGAAAGCTTCAGAAACCGCTAACAACAAAGACAAGCAGGAGGAAAAAGTGCTTGATTATACTAAATCGCACAAGGTTGAGACATTTGCTTCAGTCAGTGGCTGTGCTGTTTCTGTGGTGATTAACAGTCTAATTGAAAGGTTGGTTCATCATTCATGTGCTTCAACAACACATATTCTAAAATCTAAAATACAATGTTAAATATTCTGAAATCTAATGACATTAGACTGTATTAATACAGTAGGCACAAAAGAATGAGAACATTGTGATGAATCATGTTGTTAATAAAAGGTCCATGCTGGTTTTTTAAATAACTGTAATGTGTTCTGCACTCACAAAAGTGCAAAATCCCCCTTTTTTACTCCTAAAATGGAACATTTCACACAGAGTTAAGTTGGAAAAGACACCCGACTTTGTTTTCCTGTATTCACTGTCATATTTGAGTGATGATGTGGTCGATCCCTGCTGTTTATAACAAAAACTCACTTCTCAGTCATTGCCGGCGACATAAATGTATGTCAAAAGACAAAAAAATAAAATAACAGCAATCTTCCCACTCAGAAAAACCAGTGAAAGGTATAATGCTTCTGTGGTGGAAGAGAAAAATGCTGATAACTTTTTCATTGTGAAATCTTGCATGCACATCCAATTGTAGCTTAAAATGAAATACTTAGAAGAATTCTAGCTGACCACGGCCTCTGTTTTGCTAAAGAATGAAGCTACAAACTTTTCACAGCCACCTTCAAGTTTCAGATAAACAGGAAGAGAATTTAGATTTCAGTTGATCCATGAAAAGAAAACCTGAATGTTTAATTCACATGTGAAAAGGAATGCGTCAAACTGGAATGATATGAATAGAGGGTAGAGTTATTAGCACACACACACATTCCATCTCACACACACACACTCGTTGGATTTAATTTCAATATGCCATTAAATCCTCATCAGAGTAGAACAGGATAATGCGATCCATGTTGTTTATGTCTGGAGAATGCCTGTGCTGCGGTTATTAAATGGGTAAATTAATTTTGCCGTTTGTGATCTATTAAAAAAATTAACAAGAAAAAACAATTGATTTGTGTGTCCTGTTATTTTGGTTCTTTTGTTATCCTTTTTTAAAAGGAATAGACATGATCAGACAAAGAGAAAAAGGAAATCAATTTTCTGATATGATGTTCTTATCTATGTCTGTCACGTTCAGTTCCCATCAAGTTATTTTGCCACATGATATGGAAAGGATAATTTGATTCATTTGTTTCTAATTGGAATCAAATTGATGTAATAATGAGATCCTACTGCTTTGTAAATTGCTTTCGAATGACAACTCATTGAAATTGTTTTATGCCGTTTAGCGCCCAGAGAGAGCCACTGTTAACACTTTGCTCTCTGCACAACCATTGATTTGTCAGTGCTACTTTGCAGCTGTTGCTTTCTGCTTAAAGGGGGGATATTTCAAAATGAATGAATTATTTCACAGCTCATCGAAGCACATCATTGAGTTTATTCACATTGGATTTGCAATGTTAATGAGGACTTACAGTGTGACTAACGGCATTATGTTTATATGATCTTTTTTTTGTCAAATGAACGTGCTCACAATAAAAGAAAATGGACCAAAAAAAAAGCACAATTATGTGATATTTCTTTAGCTTCATTCAAACAGAATTCTTTTTAGGCCGAAAATAAGATGATGGTTTAGAAATGTTGTAAGAACAAACAAAAGTGATGCAGTAAAAAGAATATGTCAAACTATTGTACAACACAACATGAAATACGTCGTAGCTGTCTGAGCGCATGCAAGCATGTCTGTCATGGGCGTTACAGATAGACTGTTGCAGCAATTATTTCAGATCCAAACGGATGTTTACAAGATAAGACATCTTTTATCGCAAGACATGAGAACAAGAGGCAAGACCAATCTGGATCACATCGATCAGCACATAATAATATGACCTATATGTGATTTAAACTGAGCCATTTAACCTGCAGTTTTTCAGCGCTGCCATCACTGGGAGTGATTATTATTATTATTATTATTTATTTCAATTACCCATGATTAATAATTTCGACTTGCAATGGTATTCAAATGGTCAAGTGCGTACTCTCTGATGATGTACTTTCCCTTCTATGATCTGCAGCATCTCAGGCAGCAGTACGACACTTACAGCTGCAGAGCTTCAGGTGGAAAGAGCTCTATTGAGAGGTTAAAAATCAGACACACACTTAAGGACAGAGAGAAATCCACATTTTTAAATGAAGCTTTATAAACAGTAGTTCAATTATAAATAAAGCTGGCTAATTCTTCTCATTCCAATCATTATGTGCGATGAAAATGAGCTGCGGAAAATATGAGGCCAATTGAAAACACTTAAAATGAATAAAACCAAGCTAAAGGGGATTTTGGGTATGTAACATTTTTAGTGCCAGCATCTGCATAATGTGTCTCATTCATGGATTTTAAAATGTGATCTTTAACAAAACATAACTGCAGATTTATTCAGTGAGCGCCTGAACATTTTGATTCGTCACTTGATTCTGTTCAATTGGTGGCATGCTGAAGTAACGTGTGTCACTTTCATTTGACGATCTGAGCCCGACTCGAGCTCATGTGAACCACCAGACTATTTGTTTACAACTTCAAGGACACTTGAAGTGCTTTGAACGGGAGAGACATGCCGCTCTTCTGTCAGAGGAGAGGGGAAAGCTATGCAGAATCGCTCACAGCTGTGAAAATGTTCCGTCAACGTTCTGCTATATGAAAACATTTCTATCAGACACTTACTGTAAGGCGTGCGGCAAATCTGATTCAAAAAATGTCATTATAGCCCTGCTTTTAACATCCCTATTCTGTAAAGTGATTAAAGGGCTGTCATAAATTCAAGCAAAGCTGACGGAACCAAAAAATAAAATCTGAAAAGACATTAAAAGACCTCCACGAAAAAAATAAGGAACACGAGCAGGGATTCACGGCCCAGACCTTCGGCGTTGAGACGGAGTGCTCCTGTAGTCACTGATGGCACTCCTTCTGATAACCACTCTTTCAGCGACATGACCACCTTTATTCAATAGTGCTGTTTTCACACTGTGCCAGGACACGTGTGTGTGTGATTTATGGAAGCCTGATTGGGAGTGATTCGACTGCCAGGGGAGCCAGCTAACACAAGCACTAGTTCATCTCCAAAGCTCTGAATAATCACTCTCTCGATCTGTCAGCATCAGCATCTGTCAGCCCCTCAGGAGGAACCAGTCACCAACAGCTCCTTCCTTGCTGCCGCACTTAGTCGCCTTGCTTACACCTCCAGGGGGCTCCAGTCCCCTCAGGGGCCTCTGCTATATTTACTATTCCATTTGTGTCCCGGTATAATAATAAAAAAAATAAAAAAAAGACTTGGTGCAAGGCTGAGTAGACTTCACTACAATGGAAGAAAAGACAGAAATTAAATTTCGCTGCTGTAGCGTGACTGAATACTCTTCAGTTGAACCCTTTAAGTTGGACAAATGATAGCAAAGCAGTGCGACAGCAGCAAGCAACACAACAAAAGCTACATTCAGGATGCAGCAAAATGAGACAGAGATGAAGAAGATGCAAACAGCAGAGCGGCAAACTGTCACTAGAGCAGCAGGGCTCCTTCCAGAGGACACTGCCCTCACAGCTTCAGTAATGTTAAATGTTCTCTTTCTGGGTTGCCTTTAATTACATTTCTAAAATGCATCCTGCATGTGCGAAAATCAGTGAAAGATTTCTTGATGCTGACCTTTCCGAGTTCATGCCACTATTTCAGGGCTGTTAATGCACAATGTTTACCGGCATGGCTTTAACCTTTAAGACAAACACAGCTGGATTTAGCTCAGCTCGAAGATGCTTCCAAATGAAAGGCTGACATTTCTGGCCATGCACGCTGTGCATCAAATGAGTCAAAAAGACAATGTAAAATTGTTTTGAACATTTATTGATGGCATTGCTGTTTATCTCTATAATCCTGGATGCTTAACTCACCTTGAGTTGCACAAAAACATTGATTTTAACCTCTATTTTTGCTCAGACATGAACTAGAAGATCAGCGCCACACTCTGTGCAAAATGATTCAACTGGTGATTCACTGAACTCACACAAACAGGCAGCCCTTAATATATATTTATCTCTGCACTGCAGGTTTTTGGTGAATTTTCCCTACAAACATCTGCCGAGTTTACTCAGCATCCTTCGTCAGTGTCACCGCCTGAGCAGAGTTTGACTGTTTGGATGCATGCATGTTTTGTTGCAACATTTTTTAATTAAATGATACCTGCATCACTGAGCCTCATTATATATCCTTTTACCACACTTCCATCCCTTGTAATTTATGAGCAGTGAGATGCATCATCAACTACAACATTTGAATGTGCAGAAATTCATCAGATTTTTATCAGGCAAGTCGATCCATCTCCAGAAGGAAAATGTAAAATGTGATCAAAATGAGTTGAAAATTACCAAAGGTTAATTTATGAGCAAATCAAATGACACAAAACACTTCACACGAGCTGCTATTGTGACAAGTCTGACCTTACTGCTAAAATCTAAATCATACATTTGCATAAATGTGGATGCTTTATAGTGTTTGTGTTTTGGCTTGATATTGAGGTACTTATTGTAGCTTGTATTATCCTGAGGCAAAGCATCAAATGCAACAACAATATTCCACAGTAATGAATTATGGACCCAGGGCTCCAAAACTATACACATAGCCCCAATAGGCTTTTGATATAATTTAGCTTTCAGCCCTACATCATGATCGTCACACCTACTTGAATGTCTATTTGCTGACTGAATGGCCAGCAGTACAAACAAGACAAAGCTAACACATGTCCCCATTGAGGGATGTAATCCCTATTTGGGACAATCAGTGAATAACCAAAAAATAAGCAGTGTAATGCATACCCCTCTTAGGCAACACAATGCAATTACACAATATCAAAGTGTTGCAATGAGAATGTATTCCTTTCATTTATGAAAATATGGTGGCACTGATCCTTTTTTTTTTTCTTCTTCTTTTTTTCCCTACTGATCCAATATCGCGAGTCCCATTTCACCAGGAGTGTTGATACAAATAGTGACACTCACATATTATACTCTAAAAACTCTAAAATGGATTTATCTCAACTCAATACTGTCGTAAATCTTGGATGGTCACTTTCAAACCAGCATGAAGACTTTTAAACAAATAACCAGTCATCATTAGTCAGTATTAGTATGATTAATTTAGGCAGTTATCGTAGTGCGATACAAGGACAGTGTTTAAATTGTGCAGCAGTCAGAAAACATTATGAGGTGGACCCAGAAGAAACAACAGAGGCCATGAGGAAGGACCAACATATCTGATGAAATCAATTTCTCTTTTCAGACAGAGCAAAAACAAAACAAAAAAAACACACTTGATAAAATAAAAAAAGGACTTACAACTGAATTTGAACTTTAATATTGACAATTTAAGTGGGCTCCTTGAGCATTTTGACTTGAAAATACTTGTTAGCGTCAACCGAGTCAAAATAATTATTGCTGCTATTTAATTTATATATTTTTATTATTTCTTTGTCAGTAATTTATTGTAAACAAATGTATTCATCTGTTTCAGAAATCAAAAACACATTAAACCCATGGGTCTCTGAAGACATGACTGAGTATCTTTATGTTTCTGTGCTCTGCTGGCTGTCTGTGTTGTACATTTTCTGTTTCTCTTACTTTTTATGTTTTATGCAAGAACTTTATGTTTTATGCAAAGTAACTATATTAACATGTGTAGTTAAACTGATATAATGTGGGGGCCATGCTCTGAAACATTCCCAGCTGCAGTGAAACCTCTGCTCAATGATAGCTGGAAAATGGTTCATGTATTTAAATGACATACAAGAACAGACGAAAAATATGCCTGCCTTCCTCTCTGCCTGTTCTGCTGATCTTTTTTTCTGAGTCACATTCGTCTTTCTTTCCTTTCTCTATAACTACCCACAGCAGTGGGCTGTTTCAAATGGGTGCTGTTATTATAGCGCAGGTTCCTTTCAGTTAAGTCACGAAGAGGTGGGTGGATTCTCTTCTTAAACCTGGGCTTCTAAGCCAATATGGACTTTCTAGATTTGGTGAATGAGTTAGTTTTACTGGAAATTTCACAGTTATTTTTGCAGTTTCGATAACACTTTACTTTCAGATCAAATTCCTGATATTTGGGGACACTAAAGGTGGTTGACCGGGTCATCCTATGATTGAGAGGTTGGTGGTTCGAATCCCGGCTCCCGCACAATAACTGTATTTGTGTCCTTAGGGAAGACACATCACCCACATTGCCTGTGTGAATGTAGTGAGCGAGTGAATGTCGGTGGTGGTCAGGAGGGCCGATGGCCTCGCTTCTGTCAGTCTGCCCCAGGGCAGCTGTGGCGACAATAGTAGTTTACCATCAAGAAGTATGGAGATAATGAATATTGCACAATGTAAAGCATATTTGTGTCTCGAAAAGTGCTATTTAAAACCAATGCATTATTATTATTATAAATCATGTCAGATTGCCTTGTTGCTTCCATTCTGCAAATGTGTGGTAAATAAATTAGTTGGCTAGTGGTTTTCCATTAAGTGCAATGTCATGTCAGCACAGCACAACTGAGTACTGTTTTTTCTATTTTCTTTTTTGACAATGTATCCCATTGCAGTGACATTTCCTTTTGTTTTTCTCAACAGTGATCATGACATGTCCCACTGTCTTGTTAAATCTGCTCAGCGACAAGATGAGGCCAGGACTTCTTCCTGAAATCAATGTCCGGCTCTTCTATTATCTTGCCTTGGGAGACCAACCAGTTCATCTTGAAAGCAGATATTGTATTTCTTCTAAGATCTCGTTTATACATATAGATCTCACTTTTGATTTTAAGGTGGAAAACCCTACCGGGGGTTTTGTCTGAGAATCAGTGTGTTTACACTTATAAATGCCACGGCACTTTATTTGCTATCACTTTAAGACATTAAGTACTAAGGCAGGGGCCAGCCAGAGGTGCGCTTTACCGGTGATCGGAATCTTTTTCCATGTAATTGCCTGTCTCATGTGGTCTCCTCCGGTCTCTGCACCAGCTTGTGTAGAGGTGACAAGTAATTGGATAGGATGTCATTCACTCCTCTGTCTCACTGTCTTCTGTTGACCAGGGATTTCTCTTGTTTGAGCACAGGAGCAGAACTAATGGCCGTATCTACAGGCAGAACCTAAGGATAGACCCTAGTGGTTTGATAATGCAGGTGACAAGGGTCATAACAGGACTGAAATAAACTGAGATTTGTTGTCGTTGGAAATGCACCACAGTTTGTCTATCTTATTATTATTATCCTCCAATAAAAAGGGCAGACTCAGTTTTGCATTTCTGGGAAAGATTTTTCGCACTGAACACTAACAAAACAACAAATGAAATCTGCTTCTGTTTAGGATCGTTTAATATTTATTCAAGCAACGTATTTAATCTGCGAATGACAATTGCCGGTGAGGCAGTCTGGATGGGATAGAAAAGAGGGAAAAACTGGCTACTTGGGAAATAGCTACAGGGGAGGGGTGCCATCTGACTGTACAGAGGGCTATAAAGCAATACTCCTGTAACTGTTGGAGGGGAGCACTGACAAGGTTTCATGGTTGACTATCTGCTCAAACTTCATTTGAGCAGTGATTGCTGATGCACCCCAGAGGTTTTCCTTGAACTGCTCTCAAGCTGAGAAGCAATTCCTGAAGTCCTGCTCTATTTCCACTCAAGTATGAGGTGACAGCATTTCAAACTGAGGCCGGCAGGCTTCATCTCCCAGAACAACGTAAACTAAGCTCTTCCAGCAAGTGCTCATATCCAAACAAAAAAACATATTTTGTAACACGGCCCTGTTCATTTCTGATAAATCCAATAGCCCACATTAAAAATAATCTAGTTTGGTAGAACGTATTTGATGCAGCGATTCTCAATCTCTCCCTCTTCCTGTCAATGCCAGTGCTGCTCTGCTGCACGCAGCCTCCACTTGAATCCTCTGGTTCAGGGTTGTTCAAGACGTTTGCTCATCACGCCCCAATATTTTTATGAAAACATCTGTGGGTATTGGGAGTGAGGTCAGAACCTAGATGCCAAGCCCAAACTATGTTGTGCTGCTATAATACATTTCAACATAACATTTCAAATTGGACTTGGGCTGAGGGATCCACTGTCAAACACCAAGACTGAGCTGTTCTTGACCTTCTCCTCCTCACTTTTTTTTAACAATTTCTACACCATATTCCCTACAAATAGAATTTAACTTTCACAGATAAATGTAAAATACAGACAAACCTAGCACTTAAATAAATGGTATATAGTTTATATTGCTTACATTGGTATAGATTATTACGCTAAAATAAACTGATTTTTTTTTTTTCCCCTTTGTGTTTTGCTTGAGTTGTTCACACAATGGCAACCAATGTAAGTGAAAATTCACCGTTTGGAATCCAACATGTCTGCTGAATCTGTTCTCTCATCAACCTCCTTGACACCTGCGTCAAATCATCTTACAAATCAACAATTGTAATAAACTGGCTCACTAGCGAACCTTCAATAACTAGAACCGGTTTTGTGTTCTTCATAGCAGAGCAGTACTTGTAATTGTGCCCTTTTGTCTGGTAAGTGTGTGCCCTGTCCATATGGAGTGAAATTATTTTTCCTGTCATTTTGCTTGATTTTTAATTTTAACAACAATCTGAACATTGATTTTAACCAGCCAACAGCTCCAATAGCATCAGTGTCAATCGAATGAAACAGGAAAACACTGCTATTATTTAGCCTGCAGAGGCTAAACGGTTAACCCAACCTCCATCTGTCATTTGTTTTTTCCTTGCCCTTCAGTTATTAGATGCTCTCACATTTTACAGCTATCTGTGGGAGGTCACAGAAAGACTGGATACAATTACATTTACTGGTATCTTTCTAATTGATCTGCAAATTCGATCTCTACGTGGCTTCTTCGGTTCCGAAGCCTCTTGGACAACAGGCAAAATGTCTTCAAGTCCAGGTGACTTTATTCAACACAGCTTCTGCCATGACCTAATTCCACCATTTCAGCAGAGAATGAGGTACATAGAGGGGACATAACCATTCCTGACGCCAAAGTCAGCAGAACCTCAGTGCTGATCTACATCTTAAATAGTGAAAGTACAATACAGAAGTAGAACAATATGCTTTCAAATGCCCGATTGCAGACTCTAAATATACTGTGTAAGGTTATTTTATTGCTGCTGAACATTGATGCTCACTTGATCCCCCTCAGCCAAAATACACAATCCAGCCTGTTTTTTTTATCGGGATCTAAACAAAGCCATCGGCCATCGTGAAGTCACAGTAGTTCTTATCACTGAGTGCATTAGCGATGTGCAGACACTTCAGAAGCCATTCCTCTGGGAGATTTATTGAAAAGGACAGAAAACTAATGGATAGTTTGGGAGTTCTGATAGTCGGAGGTGTATGTTCCTTTATCTGCCATAGATAAAACAGGAGACAGCAATGGCCCCACGAATAAACCAAAGTCGATTTTAGTGCAAGAATTTATAAATGATAACAATTAATTGATTATTTTAGGCTGGCGTGTGGGTCACACCACACACACCATCGATCCGGCGTTTCAGTCCTGAGTGAGACGAGCCTATCGAGACAACAAATCTTCTTAATAGCAGATTATAATACTTATTGTCCTCAAATTTCACATGAATATTCATGACCAGAGGAGGACGTATCTGGTGATTAATGGGGATTTTTCCCTGTACAGATGAAGGTAATATAAGTCTGGTCGGTCAGTGTAGCTGAAGCCTGGCCTGTTTTTGGTAGGGAGGCTAAGGTGTATTATACGTTTTCACTCTGCTGTAGAAACCATTACAGGTGACAGTAGCAGGTGACAGAGAGTGTGAGCGCGGTTCAGCTAAGTATAGCGTCAAGGCTGGAGAGTGTGTTGATTGTAACAGGTGTTTTGTGTTGTACTGATTTCACTGCCATTTCACAGCAGCAGTCTGCCAGACCTTAAAGGAACGCAGCGAATTGAAAACGAGCTAAGATGCTAGCGAGGACCTAAAGTTGTGCTTACGTTGAAATTAAGTTTTGCTTTTAATAAAGACTGTTTACAGATTTCACCATCAAGCTTCCCACCTGAGAGAAGTCACTGCAGCCGCAGGGAGAATTGTCAAAGCAATGTTTCTTTCAGCCTAAACTGTAATTGGAGCTCATTTAACCCTGCCATTCTGGCCATGTCAGCACAAAAAACCACAGTCATTTCTGCATTGGCTGTACAGCTAAGCCATAACTAACTTGGAACCTCCATTTTTATCCAGCATACACAGGCTCTACACACACACCTAATGAAAGCAGTGTCAGTAGCAGAACAGCAGCTTTAAACCTCCACAGGATACATTTAAGTAGACTGGTGCTGGAAAGAGGTCAATTTCCAAAGGACAATTCATCATCACTGTCACACACAGAAAATGTAGGAGATCAAATTGAAATGTAAGTTCCTTCAAGGTGCAGCCACACTATTCAACATATGTTTGGGTTAAATGTTTCCCTTTGTGTACCATCTCTGCTTCACTTCTTGCTTTTATTGTCTTTCCCACTTTCGTGACTGTTGATTAGTTTCACCCGGAAGCCTTCCCTCCCATGTGTATTCAGTGGTTCTGCTCCCACCTTAGTTCATGCCATACTTTTGTGTGTCAAGCATCTCATCCTTTCCCTTTCTGCCTCGGTGATCTGCATTTGGGTCCAGTTTCAATGGATTCCATTTGTTTGTGCTCAAGTGCAGTCAGACACGCGATGGGGACAACATTTCTCATCAACTAGCATGAAATTAGTTCTATGCTCATATAGCCTTAAAACAATATTGCTCATCCATTTACTCATTCCAAAAAATGCATATGGCAATGGGGTGTGCATGTCATCCACATACTAACTATGTGAACTGAGGCAGCTGTCTTTTCCAACTCTGTTACAGATGTGATGCTTCTCAAATATATAATCTCCACGGCTGATGTAACATTTTCTCCCTTTCATGTAAGTTTCAGACCAGTTTAATACCAATCATCTTTTCAAGTCAATTGATTAGAATATCATGGTCAATCCTGTCAAAAGCTGCACATAGTTCTAAATTGCTCTCATTGGTCTATGCTTACTTTTCATAAAGAACATGCTAAAACTTATATTTTTTACTTCGAGCACAGAATTTCCACTGCACAAATTTGTATTAGCTGTACATACTATGAAGTGAAACTAAATTGGAGCCACTCCTGATTTATTCAATTTGTGCGTGCGTCTCACACTTAATTGTGTTGGATCTTCAAACAAAGTTCTGTTTGAAGATCCACTGGAGTGTGAATGGGTGAATGTGAGGCCTCATGTAAAGAGCTTTGAGCGCTGCAAAGCGCTATATAAGTGCAGTCCATTTACCATTTACAGACAATCCAAATAAAACAACAGAGGAGCTCCTCTATTCATGGGAGAGTGGAACGACACACCTTGATGTCAAAGCTGATGAGACGAAGATTGAATTGAAGACAGCGGTTCTCTTGGGGATAACGACGTTGCTCAGACACCTCTAAGCCAACCCGAACACTAACCCTTCATTTGCATACAGCTCAAACACCTGATTAGCCCAGACACTCCTTCGGAAAAAGGTGAAAACAACTATAGTGTCTGAACATAGGGGTGCAAGTCGGTTGAAACTGTCTGTGCTGTCGGAATATAGAGGCGTCTGAACATAGAGGAGACCCCATTCTTTTGCACTGCCACCCTTTTGAATGCTCTTATACAACAAGAAACTAGAAAACGACAATCCGAGATCAGAGATTGCAGACCCTCGCCTCCAAAAGACTATTCGATCTTGTGAGACAGTAAACAGGGCTTCCGGATCAGAGGGGCCAAACCTGCTCTAGCTTGCTGCTCCGGAACGTACTACAAGACACCTTCAGGGACTCTTTTTCCCATCATACCATTCATGTCCCTCCCTCTTAAAGTGGCAGTTTACAGCACAGGCACGGTTCCAGATGTAAAAATAATTCTAGAATCTGGATCCAGATCCGGATCAACGCCATTCTCGGGGAGGACCGAGCCACGGACAGAACCTTGCTTGTGTAAAGATTTCAAGTCGATTGGGTTACTAGTTTTTGAGTTATGCGCTCGGACAGACAAACAAACAAACAAACAGACAGACAAACGCACCCAATTGCAATACCCTCGCCTCCGCTTCGGCGAGGGTAAAAAGGGCATTCAAAAAAGGTGGCAGTGCAATATTGTATAAAACTGTTGCTGATTCAAGGCTAGGATAACTTACTGAATTTGTGAGAAACATTAATTCTGCTCTTTACCAGGAAATTCTGAAGGAAAATATCAGAATGCCATCATAAAACCAAATTCAAAACCGAATGACTCAATGGAAAAAAACAAACAAACATTTTAATGTGGTAAAGTCAAAGCCTAGACCTGGACCCATTGAGATGCTGTTGCAGGATCAGACTTATAAACCTTGCACTAAAGCAGTCCTACAAAGAGGAATGTGCCACAGTCAGCCATGTCACAAACAATCTCCAGTCATTAGAAGCATCTAGTTGAGATGTGAGTCGTGTGTTTAATTTGGCTGATTTATCATTTCCGTAAAACATTTTTTTTTGTTTTGCCTTTGCTAAGCTCAAAGCAATAAACATCAATATTGATGGAAAAATACGGTTTCCCCGTTTCCCTATTGTTCCGGCGTGTGTCTCCAGAGTGTGGCTGGAAGGCCTGCTGATTCAGTGTGTTCCTGCTGCCTCCTCTCTATTGCCTGCTGCCAATCACCTAATCAGATCCACCTGGTCTCCACAGTACTTAAACCCTGGCTCTTCACCCAGTATTCATCGAATTGCCCATTGTACACTGTGAAAATGACATAGACTTCTGCTCCAGTTTGATAGTGATTCTCGTATGCGCTATGCAGACTGTTTGATCTGGACCCTCATCTTTTCTGCCTCAGGTCCATTCCTCTACCTTCTGTTCCAGTTGCTGAATTCCTTTCCCTTCTCCTTGAGTTGGTTTTAGAAGATTTTTTTAACCTGGCTGTGCTTGGTCTCTGCCCAATATGTGCTGCTTCCCCATTTTGAATTCAGTTGTTGTCCTCAAAACATTATTCTGCAAAATGTTTTCTTTATCATCATACCAAAAAATAAATGAATACAACAAGATTAAAAAAAATGTGATTCAGTTAGAAAGGTGTCTTCCTGTAAGCACCTATATTCTCGTACAACATCTGAGATGCAGAGAAATGCAGAGCTCATCCTATTAAATCCACAGTAAAAGAAGATCAAACATGTCTCTACGGGTCCCTATTAAAAGGTCTCTCCTCATAAATAAGTACTGGGCATTAGGAGTGCGAAAACGGTGCATAGAAATATCTTTTATTAATGATGCATTGTGTTTATTGCACACTGATGCTGTATTTGACCTTTACAGTAAACCCTGAACATTTCAGATCTAGCTTAGATTGTTTGCTAAAGGAACTAATATCTGAGACTTTACGGGATCAAAGAAGTGTCTCTGTTTTAGATCGCTTTAAGTCTGAGAAATTAAAAATAATGTTTCCTTGAATATTCTTTAATTTAATATTTCTTGACTGATAAGAATGAGTAACAGCCCCAAAATTATGTTGGTGCGTTTTTTTTGTTACATTGCATTGGCACTGTTCAATTTTTTCCATTTCATGTGCAAAAACGAGAGCTGAAATAAACTACCCACAATCAGTGGCAAGTCGAATCCATGATAAATCATATTTATATTATCTATTGATCGTTTTCCATGCTGATGTGATAGGACCTCATCTGTAATTGGAACGGTGGGTTCTTGTTCGACAACTGTTGTAAATGACTGCTTAAAATGACGTTGCAAGTCGCATAACAAATGTCAGATTCTATTTGCAGTGCTTTAAACATCCTCCCCACCAGAGACAGCGGTGCACTAGCTCAGATTAGGTATTAGACGGATGTACAGCCGAAGCAACATTTGACTTTCTGCATGAACTAGCTTATCGGGCCTCGCTTCACTTGTGATGTGTAGCTTCTTTAGATATTTTGACTTTGTCACTAAGTTGCTAATGCCATTCTGTGGCACAGGCCTCACGCTGCCAAATCAGATAGTCTGAGAGCATGATCCCTGATCAAGGAAAGCCCCCGAAGCATCCCCACAGCAAAACCCAAAAGCACCCTTTTCCCATCGTTGTCTGTTTATCATTACCAGTGTTCTCTCCCCGAGTTTCATCTGATTGAAATTCAACATTGTGAGTGCCTCATTTAAATTTCTATGAACTGCACTCCCATTTGAGTTCCACAAGTTCAACAATGCACCTGCAGGTTTGTGAAATTCAATACTTTTTTTGTCAAGAGAGTCCATTGTTTGAAGACTGAGGATGTGTAGTCTTGAACTAAAATCCCTTTTGCTGGAACAAATATTTATAAAACAGTTTGTACTTTCTCTCTCTCCAGACATTAAGAAGAAAGATGAGCGATGGGGCATTATTTAACCTAAACTGCAAGTTCTGTGGTTGATGCATGTATTTTTTCTTATTCATCTATCGCCTTTACTTTGGTGAGTTTTGAAGGTATTGGTTTGCGAGACTTGTTCCTCTCTCAGTCATTATGGAATTAGAACACAGTTAGCTTGTGTAATGTAATGTGACCTGCAAGGCAGATGAGGGGCTAAAGGCGAGGTGACTGCAATCGTCTTGTCTTCAAGGAGCTGGATGGATGGATTCAGTGAAGTGAAGTGAATTCATCTGGAAACTTGCCAAATAGTGGGAATAAATATGAAAACAGCCTTTCGATGCTTTTAATATTGATTCATTCTAAGGAAAGCATAAGTGTTGTTCCATTTTACTGATACATTCAGTATCAAGATGGTGTTTCCCCCCCCCCCTCCAATTTCCTCTTTATATTTTCAAAACACTCAATCCATGGAGGATTATGATTCATCCAAAATGAATTAGCTGTTGCAAATCAGTCACAGCGCTGCTTTGCAAAGTCATTCAGACAGCCCCGCACATCTGCTTCTTGAAACATCCTTTATATGCATTGTCATCCTGATATTTATGTTACATCATCATAAACATATTAATTTATATGCATATATTCTGCATAGGCATCCGAATTATGCCTCCACTTTAATCCCGCCCTCACAGCCTCCCTGCTCTTTTCTGCTCGTTTCTTGTGTACCCTCAATTCTGACAAGTCTGTTTCAGGATAGCAATTGATCAAAGACTGAAATGAAACAAGCGCTCTCAATAGATAGAGCTCTGAAATCCGGAAGTGCCCCATATGGGAATTCTTTCTCAGGTAGGAATACAATCAATTGGTTTCCCTTTACTGTTTCTCCAGTTTGTTCCCCACTGGGTCAAAGACACAGTAAACAAAGTCGACTCTTTTAACAGGTCTCTGTAGACGCTGCTCTTCTAAAGTAGAAAACATTGTTAGTATTTGTGGGGGGGGGGGGGGGGGTTATCTTGGAGTGCATCAGTAAGAAGTCTCTGTCCTCTGCTATTCTGAGATATTTTAAGTCAAGTGAGGAAACATTGATTCCAGGAAGCACATCATTAATTATCAAACAAAAGAGTATGTAGTCACAGACAAGCAATGGAAGCAACCTGGAGAGCAGCTTGTCAAAGGAAACCATTATGGAGGAAATGCGGCACAAAATAGATGAGTTTTTTTTTTTTTTTTAGCTGTCAGGTTTTTATCTCTCGTGGCATATTTATAGTGAGTCAGTCAAACCTTCAGACTGTTCTCGTAAAGCTGAGTAGCAGTTATTTACAACTTTACTAGCAACAGGCATTTCACATTTTGACAAAGCACCATTGTATCGGACGGATTGCAATGTAGCTTCCTCGCCATGGAGTGTATTTGTAGAACATATTAACAGCCTTGATCAAAACAAGAGGCAGAATGAGTAAAGCATTGTGACACTAAGGTTTTATTTGGCTGAGCAGCAGACCATATCAGGTTCTCTATCTGTTCATTTCATGGAGTGACAAATCAATGTATGATTTTGACCTTCACGAAAGCATTTTATAACGTGGAAATCTGGAGGTCATTCACATCTGCGTCAAATCAAAATCCCAAGCTTCTGGTAAAGGGTGTACTCCTGTCCTTTGTTGCTGCTTTCAGAAGTTCTCTGATTTGGAGAACCTTCTCTCAACACTCTTACCATATTAATATTAAATAGCTGTTTTCGAATCACATTACGGTATTGGGACTTTGGAGGTCATGAATCATTTGGAGGAGTTTTTTTGTTTTCACTGAAGCTTAAATCCAATTAGCAATGACTAGGCCTGCTAGATCGTGATGGCTTTGATATTTGCAGCCAGTTACACCACAACCATATGGTCAGTGCTGCACACACAGGCAGACGCCGCCAGCATCTGAACTACTCTCTTCAGTAAAAGTGAACTATTTCAAAGGGTGTCCCGACATAAATCACAGGAGAATGTATTAAGGAGACTATTCAGTTCACAGAAGACTTGATCGAGCACAAATTAGCAGAGATGCCTTTTGTATATTTCAATATTGGTATTAATTGAAGCTCGAGAAGCCATTCAATAATGAGATAAGCTTTTATCTCTGATTGCCATCATTTTTAACAATAGCACTCCAGGCTGATTATTTCCAGTAGCCACAGGAGTTCTTTATAATTACTTTCATTCCTGGTTCCATCTTCATGTCTGTAATGGGGAAAAAAAAGAAAAAATGCCTGCATCTGAGCAGGTTTGTAACATTTTGAAGATCGGCGGGGTGGAGTCCCCACATGCTGCCTGGTGGTGATATCGAACAGAAGTGCTGCGATGAAAACTAACTTCGATGTGATGATATTCCCATCGGATTAATGGTCTGACTGAGAATCTCTTGCCTTGTGGCTCCCATGAGATTAGCCGTCAGCCTTTATGACTACCTTGATCAGTTCCCTGGAGGAAGGCCCAAGTTCAAAATGAAATCTCAGCTGTGTAATCAATGTAAGGCGCTTTCCGAGGAGATTCGTCAAGGTTGCTTTGATGGCTCGGGATGCGGTTTAGCTTTTATAAATGTGATGCTGATCAAATTCTGATTAAAACAAAGCAGAGCATCTGTTTGTCATTCACTTTATTGTACATTTTTCAATCAACAGGATGCCCAAGGCACTTTTTAGAGTGAATGAGGGATTGGAGTTTTAATAAAATGCATGAGTTGTATAATATCTTAAAGGAGTGGCTTCTCTCTGCCTCAGATCAATAGTCAACTTTGAAATATTTTCACCTTGATCTTAATCTGCCTGCCTTGGTGTGCTAGATTCAGACTGCCCAAGAGAGATATGTGTGGAGGCGAATAACAAGCCATATTTCTTTATTTCAAATTTTAATGAGATGGCATTTGTGCACATTTGCAGTGATTTACTGGATTGCAATGCCCCGTTGCATAATTTATACTGTTAGGCGAGAACAAGGGAAACATCCTGAAAGCTTTACAGTATTTACACAAAGCAGAGGGGGGAAATTAAATCAAATGTGTGTCACGTCAAATGGTGGCATGAGAAATAAGTTTCATGAAGTACTTTTTAGTAGTCTTGCATTCATGTTGGAGTTCTTGGTTTTAGGTCAAAATTCTTAAGATAATCCACACTGATGCCCGTGATAGGATGAAGATCTTTGCTTGATCCTGATTGGCCAAATCTGTGTCATCACTGTGGCAACTTTAATTCTTTTCTGTCTTTGATGAAAGAAATCATTCATGATAATTCTATTCTCATCATTTTATCGAGATGCTGATTAAATGAAGGGAATCTTCTGATTGCAGTCCTAAAAATACATGAATGTCCATGCATGGAGATAATGAAACCCGATGCTAATATCGCTCTGTTAATTTCGAAGTTAAAATCATACATTATATTGTCCCAGCAGGGATTTCCAGACTTCCCTCGCCCCAGACACCTTCTCCAGCTCACCCAGTGGGATCACAAGGCTTTCTCAGGCCAGCCAAGACACATAGTCTCTCTAGCGTGTCCTAGTTATTCCCCGAGGCCTCCGCCCGGTGGGACATGCCCGAAACACCTCCGCAGGGAGGCGTCCAGGAGGCATCCGATTTAGACGCCCCAGCCACCTCAGCTGACTCCTCTCGGTGTAGAGGAGCAGTGGCTCTTCTCCTCGCTCCTCCCTGGTGACTGAGCTCCTCAACCTTTCTCTGAGGGTGCGTCCAGCCACCCTGCGGAGGAACCTAATTTCAACCCTTTGTATCCGGGATCTTGTCCTTTCGGTCATAACCAAAAGTGAATGACCATAGGTGAGAGTAGGAATGTAGATTGACCATTAAATTGAGAGCTTTGCCTTTTGGCTCAGCTTTACATTGTGAAGTTACTTTCCCTTTTAAGTGTTCCTAACATGGTATACTCTGACACCCTTGAAGACGTCGTGAAGCTTGGAGAGCAGTGTGACAGCAAAAGTTGTCTTTCCTGTGTAAGTCTTTATTCTAACCTTTGAGGCTTCCTGTGAAGCAGAAGTATCATCGTTTTGACAGGGATACACAATCTGTCGACAACCCATGTCCTACGAGACAACTCACACGGCAGAAACCATTGTTCCTTTTTTTGCGATAAACAAAAGAGTGGGGATTCCGGAAAGTTAACAAACTTTGTCTTTCTACAGTGAACTACAATCAAAAACGGCATATCAGTTGTAAATCTGTTGTACAGTCAACACCAGTAAAATGTTATGGGGCTTAGCAAATGTTGTGCATTTTCTGTTCATCACGATCTATCTTCAAACTTGACTAACTCTTCATATAATTGCAAATCATTCCTACAGCTACCATATCCTTTAGCCTCTCTCTCTCGCTCTCTCCCTGGCTCAGCTGCCATTCCCATATTGTGAAGTACTGCTCATCAATCCCTCAGTGAGCGACTTCATATCAGTATGTTGTGATTTTTCATAAAATAATGTAATGTTCAATTCTGTCATTTTTTTTTTTTTTTATTTGTTTCTCACAAGATTGATATAAGACATAAAATGTTTGGGACAACAGAGCATTTGGATTGTGCTTAGTCGGGTGGAAAACTTTAATTTCCCCCTTTTTACATTTCAAAGTGAGACTGGCATTTTCAGAAAAGTTATTTTGGAACATCCTTCTTCGTCTGAACTGAAGACCAAAATAGTGAGGAAAAAAACATTATTGTAAATAAAGTCAGATTTACTTTGCTCTTTTCCCCCCAATAGGATATTTCCATAACAAAGCTCCACGCCTGGCTCCTCATACAGCGTACGAGTATTGAGACAAAAATAAACATCATTTATAACTTACAATGATTTCAACTCAAATGATAAAGCTGTTCATCGTTGACTCATGCAAACAGTAAAGAAAATGTGTGTGTTCATTTAAATGCTTGGGCATGCCAGACACATTTATCAACCGGCTGTGGTAGCACATGCGAACACAGTCTCTAATTGCATATCATAACTTGTGTTCTGTTCAGTATGTCACTTGTTATTTACAGCTGATCGGTTGTTTGAAGTGTGTCTATGCCAAGTGCACGGGATTTAAATACGTTTGTGTTACTCTGTGTCGGTTGCCACAATTCTCATATAATCAAACCTCCTGGTCACTTCTGTGCAAAACAATCACTCGGCATAGTTCTCGAGAGGAAGGAACCTATTGGATAAGGAGAGCTCTTGATTTTAATCCAGCACCGCTGTCGGGATGCTTTTCTTCCACAACAGATCTATAATCGGCAACGCGATATTGATTAGAACGGCAATAGTTGTTCAGTTTTTGTTACAAAAGGAATCTCGTATGAATGTTTAACGAGATACTGTTCACAAGTTAGCCTCATGCTAAGTAGATAAAAATTCATTTCACTAATGTAATGCCATTTGATTAAATGTGAATTGTGTTCTAATCTCTCCCAGCTCACTGCCTTGCCGCCTTCGAGCTGGGTTTTTCCAGACACACCAGAAGCTCGCTGCAGCACTCATGTGTGATTTAGGCTTCAATGGTGCAACAGTGTAGTGAAATTGCAAATAAATTTACCCCGACTCTGAAAGGAAATGTTAATGTTGCCAGAATGCATCCTCCGAGTTTGCATGTTCTTCATCACAGGGGCCCCCCATGAAAGACCAGGGTCTGGGGGTGCAGCCCTGCAAGCCCCATGAATAATACAGCAGTTCCTGAGGTCCCGCTCATTAAGGTAAGCCTTTATTGATTTCTCATTGTCTGAAAAATCATTGCCTGTCAGCTGATTCTTAATGGGTCAAAGTTCCCACCTAATTTAGATGATACTTTGACGCTTGATTATTCAGTCATCCGGAGAACCCTACATTATTCAGTAACAAAACATAGAAAAATAAATATTAAATAAATCTTTATTATTTATTGAGTTACAAAAAAAAAAACTTGGATGAGAATACAGTCTCATCTGGGATGAGCTCTGGAACATATCTTAGGCTCGGCTGTAAAAACTAAAATAAAGAACTTTTGATCGGTAAGACAGTTTACGGAGAAAACTTAAGACACGCGTCAAAGACGAGTCAGGAGACACAAGCAAGCGCGGGACGAGCACGGTGTCTTTTTGTCCCATTTAAATTCAAGCTGTTATTGAAGTCAAAGCAAATCCAATTTAAACTCTCTATGTTGGGGGGATATCAGTAACTTAAAGCTGACAGGGCTGCATTTGATTGGTGGAAATTCACAATCAACATGTTAAGAGCTGCAAACAGTATGCAGAGAGTATCACTCACCTCTGATTATATTATTGAATCTATCTCCTCAACAAAAAACTAATTATATGCAGCAAAACAGACAAATGTAGTGAAGTTAAACAAACACCCTTTGGCACTGATGCATTTTGGGATCCTGGCGGTTCCTGTTACGTTTCTTTTCCTCGCACAGAATTTGATTATCAGAAACAAAGATCATAAAGCCTTACAAGCTGGTATGGACTTATACTGGTGGTAAGTGTGCACGTCTTCGTTAGGAAGGCTTTTGTCTTTGAGTCACTTTAAAAAAAAGTTAAGCAGTTGTCACCATTATCTGCTAAGTTTCGCTCCTCCTCTCTCAAACACATGGACGAAGGTCAAGTTTCGACTCCAAGCGAAGCCGCAACTTTGGGAACTGGCTTAAACAAAAGATTTAGCCCACAATGCTGCTGCTGGCCTAGATAGACTCGCCGAACACACAATAGAATGGCTCTGCATAATTTAAAGCACATTTATGCCTTGGCAAGTCCAAAATTAAAGGACAGCTTGTCAGCCTCTTTTTAGATACATTTATGTCTGTGATGGACATGAGGAAGTTGAATCAATATTTAACTAAATGAATAGTATAACTGTTATAAGCATACTGGCGCTGCTGCAGAGACCCGTAGGAATATTTGCTTATCATAAGCTAAACTACACCAAATGCATCCTTACGCAAACCCGACATGTTTCATTGAAAACTGACTTCTCTTCAACTTGAGCTTCTTTTATGCTGATTTCACTTCAAAGAATTGTGATATTGATTGTTACAGTGCCCAAGCAGCCCCAGAAGCTAAATAGAGAACATATTCCGAGGTGAAACGTGTTATGTTTGAGATTTCCATTCTTGTTTCAAAAGTCATTTCCATTTCCAGTTAAGCAACAAGGCATAAGCCATCTAAGCTGCGCAAGGATGTCAAATCCTCGCACTTGGTGTTCCGGTTGCATCCCCTTTGAACGAATGTCCTTTCAAGTGAAATTAATCAATCTCTTTATCACTCTGGCTGTGTCATTACCCAACCACGGAGTGAGAAATGAAAGTGCTAATCACACAGCAAGTGGGGCTTTTGTGTGGGAGGGGCCCAGTTTTACTCCTCAAGCTGCTTTGGAAATGCAGTTTCAATTGAATTTGTAAAAATGAGTGCAAAATGAATCTGGAGCTCATCACCGATTCCCTTTTTAGAATCGCAGGGTATGACATGACCTTTCAATGCAGCTTTAAAAGATGATACACTCGCACATATGTGAGAATGTGTAAAACATAATATTATGTGTATCCCACAAATGATATTTGAGATATAAGGGTATGATGTATCAATATCATGCACTGTGCTGTTCAGTGAAACCACTTCAGGTGGACTTGACAGCTTCATGTTGTCCAGATCAAGCCAGAGGCCTTTACGCAGCCACGGTCACACTGTATCACCATGCACATAGAAGCTACACTTCTCTGTGCATGAATATGAATATATTTATTAGATAGAATGTTAGAGTACAAGTACAGTCACACAGTAGCATGTACTTCATGTACTCATTTGTGAAATAAAAGTAAATATATTTGCTAGAATAAAGAAGTTAAAGAGCAAATATGTCTAGTAGTGTATGACTGGGATCAAATGCGGTTGATCCAGAGAAAGATTTCAACTTGGTGGCTTCATCCGAAAAGCCCCCCCAAAAAAGGAGCAACACTTACCATATGCATAGCAAAGAAGAAGAAAAAGACACGCTACCTGTTTTCCATGAGAAGTGATGGTCCTTAGCAGAAACAATATCCGCATGGACTGACAAAGAACAGAGAGACAAGAGGAGGAAGAGGCCGAGGTAGTTCCCTGCTCGCCGTGTCCATGCAATGACCCTGAAGTCATCTTTCAGAGTCATAGTCCAGCCCATTGCTTCCTCTCTTACTCCTGCGGGAAGAACATGAACTTCATCAGTATCTCACTCACAGACCTCGGAAAAGAAGTGGGCTAGAGGAACCAGAGGAAGAGATTGCAATAGCTCTTTTTAAATGGGGAAAGTGCAGGAGGTCTCAGACGCTCCGAGGCGGCTGCACTGAAGAATATTCCAGTGAAACTTTCAGCCCAGAAACACGACAGTCAGTGTCACCTTCCGAAGTGCATAAGGCTATCTCACATGTGAATCATAGTTTCATTATTTTTAGTTCATATGTGCATGAGAACACACGTGATTCTCCTCCCACATGGAACAAATATAATTAATGAGAGGCTTGGGCATTGCAGCCTCCCATGAAAGTGGGAAGTGAAAAAAAAAATATTGAAGAAAAAGGATTTTAAGCCTGGAATAGTACATGGTATTAGTACCTTTTTACTACAGCTCATTTATGCTCATCTCCTGCTGCTTGCGATTCAGGTCCCAGTAGCGTTAGAGATTAATCCTGGATTCACTAATTGTGTTGTTCCAACAGCAGAATTAATGAATAAGGGACTGAATCTGTAACACCTGATGCTCCGAGACAATGACATTATGGTTGTCATGGTTATAATGATTGATTTTCCAAAAACAATTCTTGTTGTACTGTTGCCTTTGGATTTGTTGATCTTATTCTTATCATCCGGTAACGCACTTAATTATACAGCGTTTGTTTGTTTGTTTGTTGTCTCAGAAATCTAAAGGAATATTTGCTTCACATCAAAACTTGTAATTTTACCACCTGACAATTTAGTATAAACAAAAAAACAAACAAACCCTGAGCTGCAGAACAGAAACACGGAAAGTTAAGAAGCATATCACAATGATATGAAAGATACATTTTTAATCTGATTCATGTTTGCAGAACACTGCAACACAGTGGGTTTGCATTTACCTCAACTAAGTATCATACAGAGTATGTGATGGTAGATTAACAAACCAGCAGGCACATAACATTTAGGATTAGTTCAGCATGGCTTTCCTCTTAAAACGGTAGGTGCTTGTTAATATTGTGCTTGAATTAATTCAGGGAATTTTATTTCTTATTTTAGTTTTTTGTTGTTGCTGTTTAAACTGTGGAAGCATATATTTCTTTTGAAATAAGAAAGATTTGCCGGGTAAGGATGGCTTGACGCCCAGAAGTAATCTGTAAAATGGCCAATTTGAAATGTACTCTCCGCTTTTCCTCTGAGTTTGATTATTTCATAATCATCTAAAATATTTTCATCTCTTTACGTCAGAAGCTTTTAAACTTGAACATGAATCCCGTCTTTGGGAGTTCAACAGCTCTCATCAGTACTAATCTTTGACACACAATATCAAGACCGAGTTAATTGTTCTTTTGTTTAAAGATAAATCCACTTTATGGAATGTGTACATTTATTATCTATTACAGCTGCCTTTGTTTCACATCTTTTATGCCGAGGGGATTTCTTTTATTTGGATGAATGAGCACTCGGCTCAGCCATGTGCCAATTAGACGCCTCTGGTTCCTGATTACTAGCCAGCTTCTCCTGCTGCACTGGTCTGGAATCCATACCTGACTGCACTCAGATTACATCCTCCCTCCAGCCAGTTTAATTTGACTATTCTTGGGACAAATGGAACTTTCTATAGGCTGAGAGAATGTGTAACACCCTATTGAAAAAACATGGTTTAAAAAAATATATATATATATATATATATATATATATATATATGTATGTGTATACAAAACTACAACAAATAAAGATGAATCCCCATTTGTATTTTGAGGTCTTCGGCTCATCCAGCCTGTCTCTGCCAGTACAGAAGGAATATTTGCTATCCTGAAAATCTTTTTTAAAGGAAAAGCCCTGAAGCTGCTAAATATCTGGGTCAAAGAAATCACGCTCAGATTCTCAGTGGTCTCCGAAAACCTGACAAACTGCAGTGTGACTCAGAGGCTCTTGCGCATCCTATTAGATATCCCACAATCTGAAGGAATGCAATGTGCCTCTTTCTCTATAGTCTTTGATCAGCACTCACTCGCTGGATCCGCACAGCAAATACCCTGCAGCTCTCACAAGGGAACAGAACGGCGACACTCCGCAGCTTTCTCTTCACAGGTGGTCACAATAATTAATGTTTGATTTGGTCTTTTCAAATGAATGGCAAAAGCTAATTTGGTATGCCAAGGTTCTGACCAGTCTCCATGTGATCCCCAACATCTCTTTAATCAAGACAGTCAGTTCTGTCTGGAGCAGAAACGGAGGCATCGCAGTATGTTAACCAGAGATTCCACCCTCCTACTTAGATTTCCTCACAATCGTGTTACCAGCCAGCTCATTCTTCCCCTCATATTCCCCAGATTAAATTCCTGCCATTATCCTGTGCTCATCCTTGTGTTCTACATCCAGCGTATTCAGGTTAACACAGCCGCAAGTATTTTCTCCAGGCTGCGGTGTGTGTAATTGTTTTTAATTGGGCTTGGCAATGCAAAAGCAGAAATCTAGCCTCATCCAAACATTTTTTGGAGTCAGAAATGACTGCTTGGAATCGCAAAATGCACTGCGCATCACGTTTCTTTGTTTTCCTTTGATCACACATCATCGTTGTTTGTCTGTCACTGTATGGACAGATATTTGAGAACAATGCTGTCCATCCCATTTTATTCTTACTTTCCTTTGACACATTTCGCAACAGATTCAGTTCTGTGGCAGAGATGACTTTCCAATTTTGTTTGAGGAACAGGTCACATCTGTGAAATATAGTATACTATGTATCTAATGTCTCCCCCCACCCCCCCCCCCCCCCCAAAAAAAAAAAACTTGAACATCCTCTGACTTGTCATCACGAACAGTGTTGGGCACTATCAGACAAATTGTCACCCCAACTCTCACATCAGACTCCAATGATAAGTTCTCAAAAAGAGCAGCGTGCTCTATTTCTGCGTGTTTCTGCAATGAGTCTTATAAACTTCATGCTGGTTCCACTGCAGCAATGTAGCAAAGGGAGCGATAAAGTTTCACGCTTTAAAATTAAATATTGGATAATCCTTTTGCCTCTTTCCAACAAAATTATTTAAAACTTTGATTTTGTGTTTACTTGCTTTCACCTTCGTTTTGAGTTGAATTGTGTTTGGAGTTCTGACACAGTTCAGTTTCAGAAAGACAAAAATAGAGGATATCAGAAGCCGGTCCAATGCTTTTTTTTCCCACACCGCCACAAATACTCTGTATTTGGGAAAGCGTGATTCACAGGATTCATACCTGAGCAAGATGGCTTCCAGACATCTCTTTCGTTGATCTGGTTGGTTCAGCGGCAGATGCTCTTTAATCGTTTTTTTTTTCCTCCCCCACAGAGGAAAGCAAGGAGTCGGGTCAGAGCAGGCCTCGAAAGATGTTAAGTCTGACAAGGATGGTAAATCAGCTGCACCAGCGCTCCTGCCTAAAGCGTCGTGCAGTGGCGTAATCCTGTGTGAATCAATGCGTAGAGACTAGGACTGTGTTGCACCTCTGGCAACGGCGTGGTTTGAGCTCCCTGGTGCTGGCTCTGTCAAGCTCCCACCAATGGATGTTCCTACTGGGATTGGCTCAGCAGTGTCTGAGGGAGACAAAAAAAAGACAAGATTGCTTTTTTTTTTTTTAACATCATGTATCAAGAGCCATCGTTCATGACAGTGGTGTGCAAAGCTTACAAGCATCGCCTAAGACCTTCTCAACGAAGGTTTCTGTGCAGATAAAAAGGGTTGTTTTCCCAAATGTATTTGCTGTTCTGCAGTGGATTGGCAACGCCACTTGCATATATTATTATAGCATATCATATTAGCACATGGTTGCTGTTGTGAATAATAAAAGAAATCACAAGGCTGGCGGCGATAATTTGTCATTTCCTGTATCACATTGTGATGGTGATATCAAAGACAAGAGTTCAGTCAAAGAGCTCGGGTTTCTGCTCTCCTATGTCATTCAGTGATTACATGTCAACCCTCTGTTCGACTCTGCTCTGAGAGAATCTAATCTCTGGAAAACTAATTCTAATAACACTTCCTGTACTTGTCACCCATCTGGCCTCGAGGCTTTCCTCACTGGGCCCAACTCTTATCTCAGCTTCCTTATTGACCTTCTTGGCCACGCTCCGGAAAACCCCCGCAATCCAGCGACC